>NW_015091586.1:4681-6904 GCF_001431845.1 Calidris pugnax | reverse complement strand
GCGGGGCTTAAGGGGAGGGGTTTAAATGGGGGGAGGGGCTGGAGTGGGAGGACTGGGTTGGACTGGGAGGGCTATTGGTCCGTACTGGTTTGGACTGGTCTGTACTGGGGAGACTGG
Source organism: Calidris pugnax (assembly GCF_001431845.1). Classification (NCBI taxonomy): domain Eukaryota; kingdom Metazoa; phylum Chordata; class Aves; order Charadriiformes; family Scolopacidae; genus Calidris; species Calidris pugnax. The sequence goes on along the minus strand of NW_015091586.1, from coordinate 6,787 downwards.
GCCATACTGGTCTGTACTGGTCTGGACTGGTTTTGGACTGGGCCATACTGGGGACACTGGGTTGGACTGGTCCATACTGGGAGGGCTATTGGTCCATACTGGTTTGGACTGGGCCATTCTGGTGTGTACGGGTCCATACTGGGAGGACTATTGGTCTGTACTGGTTTGGACTGGTCTGGACTGGGGAGACTGGTCTGGACTGGTTTGGACTGGTCCATACTAGTGGTCCATACTGGTTTGGACTGGTCTGTACTGGTCTATACTGGGGAGACTGGTCTGTACTGGGGAGACTGGTCCATACTGGGAGGAGTATCAGTCTGTACTGGTTTGGACTGGGCCATACTGGGAGGGCTATTGGTCCGTACTGGTCTGGACTGGTTTGGATTGGTCCATACTGGGAGGACTGGGTTGGACTGGGCCATACTGGTGTGTACGGGTCCGTACTGGGAGGACTGTTGGTCCATACTGGGGAGACTGGTCTGGACTGGTTTGAACTGGTCTGGACTGGTTTGGACCGCTCTGTACTTTTTTGGACTGGTCCATACTGGGGAGACTGGTCTGTACTGGTCCATACTGAGAAGACTGTTGGTCCGTACTGGTTTGGACGGGTCTGTACTGGTTTGGACTGGTCCCTAATGGGGAGACTGGTTTGTACTGGTTTGGACTGGTCGGTACTGGTCTGGACTGGTCTATACTGGGGAGACTGGTCCATCCTGGTTTGCACTGGTCCATACTGGTTTGGATTGGTCTGTACTGGTTTGGACTAGTCTGTACTGGGAGGGCTATTGGTCCATACTGGTTTGGAGTGGTCTGGACTGGTCTGGACTGGTCTATACTGGTTTGGACTGGTCTGTACTGGTTTGGACTGGTCTGTACTGGGGAGACTGGTCCATACTGGTTTGGATTGGTCCATACTGGTTTGGACCGGTCCATACTGGTTTTGACTGGTCTGTACTGGTTTGGAGTGGTCTGTACTGGGTTGGACTGGTCTGTACTGGTCCATACTGGGGACACTGGTCTGGACTGGGCCATACTGGGGAGACTGGTTTGGACTGGGCCATACTGGGAGGACTATTGGTCCGTACTGGTTTGGACCAGTCTGTACTGGTTTGGAGTGGTTTGGACTGGGCCATACTGGGGAAAGTGGTCTGGACTGGTTTGGATTGGTCCATACTGGTCTGGACTGGGCCATAACTGGGGACACTGGGTTGGACTGGTCCATACTGGGAGGGCTATTGGTCCATACTGGTTTGGACTGGGCCATTCTGGTGTGTACGGGTCCATACTGGGAGGACTATTGGTCTGTACTGGTTTGGACTGGTCTGGACTGGGGAGACTGGTCTGGACTGGTTTGGACTGGTCCATACTAGTGGTCCATACTGGTTTGGACTGATCTGTACTGGTCTATACTGGTCCATACTGGTCTGGACTGGTCCATACTGGTGTATATGGGTCCATACTGGGAGGACTATCGGTCCATACTGGGGAGACTGGTCTGTACTGGTCTGTACTGGTCTATACTGGGAGTACTATCAGTCCATACTGGTCCATACTGGTTTATACTGGTCCATACTGGTCCGTACTGGTCTGTACTGCTTTGAACTGGTCTGTACTGGTCTGTACTGGGGAGACTGGGCCATACTGGTTTGGACTGGTCTGGATTGGTCCATACTGGTTTGGAGTGGTTTGGACTGGTCTATACTGGGGAGACTGGTCTGGACTGGGCCATACTGGGAGGACTATCAGTCCGTACTGGTCCGTACTGGTCTGGACTGGTCTGGACTGGTCTATACTGGTTTGGACTGGTCTGTACTGGTTTGGACTGGTCTGTACTGGGGAGACTGGTCCATACTGGGAGGAGTATCAGTCTGTACTGGTTTGGACTGGGCCATACTGGGAGGGCTATTGGTCCGTACTGGTCTGGACTGGTTTGGATTGGTCCATACTGGGAGGACTGGGTTGGACTGGGCCATACTGGTGTGTACGGGTCCGTACTGGGAGGACTGTTGGTCCATACTGGGGAGACTGGTCTGGACTGGTTTGAACTGGTCTGGACTGGTTTGGACCGCTCTGTACTTTTTTGGACTGGTCCATACTGGGGGGACT
>NW_015091586.1:293-989 GCF_001431845.1 Calidris pugnax | reverse complement strand
CAGGGGAGCAGTTATGGGGCGGGGGGGGGGGTGTCACTTGTGGGTCGCTGCCCCACACTCACCCCCAGGGCCAGGGGCTCGCCCCACAAGTGGCGCTTCGGGTCCGTGGGGGGGGTGCCCAGGCCCCGCCCCCCGGGGAGGATGTGGGTCAGGAGCACGACCCCCTCCACCCCACGGCCGGGGGGCTCCATACTTGGGGGGCAGGGACTTGTGGGTCCGGAAAAGGGGGGCACTTGTGGGTCCCGAGGGGCTGGGGCACTTGTGGGTCCTGGAGGAGGGGGGCACGTGTGGGTCACAGGCGCCTGGGGCACTTGGGGGTCACTTGTGGGTCCCGGGTCCCTACTTGTGGGTCACTTGTGGGTCCCAAAGGGCCACTTGTGGGTCCCAGCTCCCTATTTATGGGTCCCGAGGGTCACTTGTGGGTCCCAGCTCCCTACTTATGGGTCACTTGTGGGTCCCAAAGGGCCACTTGTGGGTCCCAGCTCCCTATTTATGGGTCCCGAGGGTCACTTGTGGGTCCCAGCTCCCTACTTATGGGTCACTTGTGGGTCCCAAAGGGCCACTTGTGGGTCCCAGCTCCCTATTTATGGGTCCCGAGGGTCACTTGTGGGTCCCAGCTCCCTACTTATGGGTCACTTGTGGGTCCAAAGGGTCACTTGTGGGTCCGGATCCCTACTTGTGGGTCACTTATGGGTC
>NW_015091586.1:0-259 GCF_001431845.1 Calidris pugnax | reverse complement strand
ATGGGTCCCGAGGGTCACTTGTGGGTCCCGGGTCCCTACTTATGGGTCACTTGTGGGTCCTGAAGGGTCACTTATGGGTCACGAAGGGTCACTTGTGGGTCCCGATCCCTACTTATGGGTCTCTTGTGGGTCCCAGGTCCCTACTTGTGGGTCCCAGCTCCCCCTTATGGGTCACTTGTGGGTCCCTACTTATGGGTCGCACCCCCCTCCCTCACTTATGGGTCCCAAAGGGTCACTTATGGGTCCCGAATCCCTACTT
>NW_015091585.1:0-1244 GCF_001431845.1 Calidris pugnax | reverse complement strand
CTGTAATCTTCACATTTTTCTGCAGAAAATAACCACTCACTCCCTATTTTAAATAGGTGTCATAACTATATGACTTATCCAGTCTTCGTGTAGTATCCTGGCCATGTCAGTTTATTTTATCAATTTTCCACACAATTTCTCTTACTTGTTAAGAAAACTACGATGCTGTACCGTGAGGTGCTTGCAGGATCTTTCACTTTTGTTATCTGAAAAATCAATAAGTATATTCTCTAAGTCCATCATTCAGTCAAGTTATTAAATGGAGACTGAGCCTAGGACAAAACACTGAAGAATACATTTGTGACACCTTTTGCCTCTCTGGAAACATTGGTAACTATTACTTAAGTAAGGGTTTCCAAGCAGCTTACAGTAGCTTCTTCTAAGGCAAGGTTTTCCTGTCTTGTTTGTGAGAAACTTGTGAGACACCCTCAAAAGCCTAACTAAAATTAAGATATTTGACATCCATACAGGAAGCCTATTATCTTGTTATAGAAAAAAATTAAATACTTATAACTTATTTTTATCTTAAATCCATGTTAAGTCCACTTATAAACAATGTGTTTATCAGATTTTTAACGATTTTTTTTTTAGGTGAACAACTCCATACTTCAATAGCTCCTCTCTCTTCTTTCTTATTAAAAGACAAAGTGCTTTGTCTTTTTGCAGGCAAAAATATGTATTAACTCAGATATCTTCATATTTCTCTTATGTAATAATCATATACTTGTGTGTGCTGAAACTTCAGCCCTGCTATATTCTGTCACTATATACAAAGTGTCATTTTTTTTTTTCCACAAAGTTTCCCTAGGGAAACTTTTTGTTTGTACATCAAGGGGGTTTCCCCACATGCCACCTGTTGGGCTTTTGGTGATCTTTATCAACCTTTCCTGTCTTGTTTTCAAAATATGGAATTTAATGGAGAACAATAGACATTCCGCATTTTTTTCAGTCATTCTGTAAAATTTTCTGTTAGATGCTGCAGGATGATTTATTTAGTGTACAGGGAACAAAAACCCACACTCTGTCCAAATCCATCAAACTCTCCTATAAAAACTTGCTATTCAATTAACATTTGTGATACTTGATATACTAATCAGATAAGCACCCTAGAACATGCCAACTTCAAACAAGGGAAATGACCTTTCTGTTATTAATCAAAATACAAGAAGGGTGAAAAACAGAAACAGCAACAATATTTGTTAAGCCCAGGCTTCTATAAATTAGGACATACAGAATGAATGACT
>NW_015091584.1:9780-10577 GCF_001431845.1 Calidris pugnax | reverse complement strand
ATAAAAATATTCCCTTTTGGAAAAGTTTTAGGGGGAAAAAAAAGATTGGAAATCCACTTATACTGCCTGTTACTGTGCAGCGCTGCTCAATTTCAATGAGGATCACTTAAAACTGCTTATTATTATTCAAAAAAAGCTTCTTTCATAATTGTTTTAATACAAGGAAAAATACCTACTGCTTACAACTACCCATTAAAAAAAGGGAAAAGAACCAACAAGCGAAACCTTTGCATCATTTCAAGTACAAGTGTTTCAGAGACAACAAACACTGGAGATCATGACTGAATAGCACGTGTTATCCAACAGTCTGAAGATCAATATTGCCTGCCTTTCTTGACAATTTGTATTCCACGGGCCTGTGGGGCTCACTGTCAATATCTGAAATGCAGATTCCTTACAATTACACCTATGTAATTACACCTTCTCAAAATAAGTGTGGCCAGTAGCTCCAGAGAGGTGATTCTACCCCTCTGCTCTTGTGAGATCCCACCTGGAGCACGGTGTCCAGCTCTGGAGGCTTCAGCATAGGAAGGACATGGACCTGTTGGAGTGAGCCCAGAGGAGGCCACAAAGGTGCTGGGAGGGCTGGAGCCCCTCTGCTGGGAGGACAGGCTGAGAGAGTTGGGGGGCTCAGCCTGGAGAAGAGAAGGCTCCAGGGAGACCTTGAAGCCCCTTCCAGTCCCTCAAGGGGCTCCAGGAGAGATGAGGAGGGACTCTGGATGAGGGAGGGGAGCCCGAGGAGGAGGGGGAAGGGTTTGACCCTGAAAGAGGGGAGATGGAGCTGAGATGTGGGGAAG
>NW_015091584.1:0-9730 GCF_001431845.1 Calidris pugnax | reverse complement strand
TCTGTGATTCTATGTAATTGTCTCTTTTATTACCACTTGTTGTGAAGGACCTCTGTGCTTGAAATGTAGATTTTGCGTTTTCTTACGATAAAAGTTCTCACTTTTACCAGATTAAAAGCAGTTCTTACCAACAACCTATAATTAAATGCTGAGAGGCTTTTTGTGTGTTTACCTTCTTTTATTTCATTCTCTTCCTGAGATCATAAACCCCCTATTTCAAATTTCAGACCAGTGCTGTACTTACCGAGGTCAATAAGGATGGCATGTTGCTGGGAAGTGAGTTGTTTTAGGAGCTCTTTGTAAGGCGTGTCCTTTGGTTGCTGTTTGCTGGGAAACTGGTGTTTAAGATGGTATTGCTCTGCCAGAAACTTCCAGATCTCCCCGCGGTGGTGACGTGGGACCCCTGAGAGAAGTCAGGGGTTAGAAGAGGGATCTGTACTGGTGCTAAGGGTTCAGCTATAGTTGAGTTAACAGGATTGAGGAACTGGAGATTCCTATCTGCTAGATCCATCTCTGTTATCTCCAGTAGACCAGAGAAGCAAATCAAACTACATTCTTACACTTCCTCAGCCAATTAAAGACATCAGCATCTTAATGGGAGAGATTTAAGATAGAAACAGGACTCACAAGTTTTCTGAGGGTTTCTCACTTACATCCAGTCTGAGGAGAACTAGAAGAGGCAGCGAATACCTGTCTCTGAAATGTTATATGCCTATCTCCCATTTTTCCATGTGAAGTGCACAATAGAGCACCACAACAGAATTAATTAACATTTTTCACTAATACAGCACTGGCACTGTTAGGAGTAAGTTTGGGGAAGGTAGGACACACACCTCTCAAAAGTATAAATGAGTACAAACAAGGTGCAATCTAAAGACTAGAGCAGAAGGCAGGTAATCAGAATGAAGTTCTGCTCTGTTTCTAGTTCTGCTCTGAGTTGACTGATACTTGTAAAAATGTTTTAAAGCTTGAATTTCCTTCTCTATAGAAAGGGATGACTCTACTTAACTATTTCACACAGGTAATGGCAGCCTTCCTTTCTATCTATATGCAAAGCTCTGAAAGTAACAGAAAGGTTAAAATGTATACTTTATTCAGCACAATACCAGGACTATCAAATCATCCACACAAGAAATCAATATATTATTGTTTGGGAAAGTATTCTATCTAATCCACAATGTACTGGAACCAGACATTACAGTTTGAACTAACTTACGGTTTAAAGTTTTTTTTGGAATGCTCTTTTTCTTTTATGTAACACATGGATGACAACAACAATAGGAGGAATCAAAATTAACTCAAGCATACGATTTACATGGAAAGGCAACAAAACATTAAGCAATTTCACTGCTTTCTATAAGGCAGGGCCTATAAGCACAGAAGGATGTGCATTTATCTCTGCAATACTTACTTTTACTACACTATCCTAATCCAGAGACAACTGCTTGAAAATGAAATGCTAGTAGAAATGGGTAATATTATTTTGGGAAACTTAGACCCACTTATTGGAAAAGTCTCCAACATGAAACAGTGAGGGGAAAGTCCTGTTTTGGACACTGAACGAGTCAGGATCTCCTCTCCAGATACACATCCATAAGTTTCACTGGGGCTGAAAGTGTCATATAGGGTAGAACTGGCTTAATAGTGCACATTTACAGCTGCAAAATTACACATGAATTAAAATTCCCTTTAAGGAAATAGTCCACTATTAAGTTTATCTCTATATGCTGCATCGTACATGTAAAATAAAATTTCCTACTTCCTAAATGAAAGATGCACTATATTTCAACACCTACTAAAACATAGGTCAACACTATCTATTTGTTATCCTAATTTAAGCCCCATGCTTACTGAAGCCTGCATTTCTTACCTCTTTGCCTTGCTTACTCAAGTTATTTTTAATGGTTTTGGTCTAAAATAGAATTTGCTAAACTCAATTTTAGTGCAGTTTGGATTTCTGTGTACGTATGAAACTTGACATCACTTTGCTCTAAGAATTTGGACACAACTGGGCTCCAGGGAGCAGAGCATAACGATGGCATCAAGAGGTTGGGATAATTTCCTCATCTCCTGGCTACTTCTATGTGCTTCTCATTAGCAATCCACCCTTAACCTACAGGAGTGGAAGGAATCCTGTGATAATAAACCTTCCTTATTCTACAGGGATTTGTGCTTGAGGGGTTCAGTATTCCTAGAAATCTAGACTTACCCGCTCATCTTAAATGGACCGTTTGGTTTAACTTGCTTGAATAATTGCACATAGGCAGGTGCAATATTTAAAATATTAAATTTCTGCTAGGGGTGAATGCTTGACACTTCCTTTACGCGTTGGAAAGCTTTGTATAGAGCTACAGAAAGCTCCTTGGAGTAACCACTGGCTACACAACACCGAGCAATAACCCAATTTCTTAGAACATTTAAAAACCATCCTTGGCTTACGTTCCTTTCGATGGAGAGGAAATCAGATTGCAACAACTCTAACAGACAGAGGTACTGTACTACTCTCCTGTAAGGACAAATATTACTCCAAAATGAGTACTAAAATGAATATTCCAGCTACTGCTGAAAGGGACCAGTACTTGCATACACACAGCTTGGTTAGTCACAACCTGAGGAACAGCTCTAGTGAGAACCTGGTTGTGAGGAGTGGTTAAAAGGTCACCTTATGGCTTCTGGAATACAATTTATCATTTTCAACATCTCCCAAATAACAAACTGTGCTCACCTTGCCCAACAGCGGAGTGTATTTTTTCTGCATCAAATTTAATCTTTGACCTTCCAGGTGTACTCAACATTTTTTCCCAAATCAAAGTCACATCTTTTAAGCACGGTGTGATTTCTTCGTAGTCGAGTTTCAAACGTCTGTTCTGCAAATTGTTTTCTGAAGCTGGGAAGCGACAGAACGAAGGCACTAATTAATATAATTTACTTTTGTAAAAATGGATTAATTTAACTTAGAAGAACAATCCACCAAAAATTAAAACCTATTAATTCTGAAACATCACATGTTTAAGCTTCTGTGATTGTGGTGTGTTTTGGTTGTTGTGGGTTTTGTTGGGTTTTTTATTTGGTTGGTTGATTTTCAGATTTATTTATTTTGGTTTTAAGATATTACATCCAATATTAAATGTGCTTTGCCTGTTAAATTAATTATTTGGTTGGTTGATTTTCAGATTTATTTTGGTTTTAAGATATTACATGCAATATTAAATGTGCTTGGCCTGTTAAATTACCTTCCCTAGAGCTAGTCGCCTCTTAAATGTAAAAAAGCCTGACAGGTAATGACTCATGAAACAAACACAAGTTTTCCTAAATGATTTTTCAGGTTCCCAGCTCTTAAAAGAAATTAGACCCACATGAAATAAAAATACAGACCCAATATAGGAATCTGTTTCTTATGGCATTCAGCTCCATAGCAGTAATGACTAAATAGAAAAATGACTTTCAAAGGTGATCATTCACACATCTGTTTTTAAAGACCACATAAAAAAGAAAGTTCAGTATAGAAAATTACAGAACCCTGAACACAAATAGGACCATAAACGCTATATATACTCTCAAAGTGTTCACTGAAGAAATCAGAACAAGGGTCAATGTATAACTCAGCCTTATATTAGATGTTTTAGATGCATTGTAGTATTGGTGATTTTCTCAGATTACAATTTATAAGAATATTGCACCGTGATGTCATGTTATCTAAATGGGATTAAAAAAAATGAATCAATAGTCAGGAAAGGTTCAAAGAACCATGGCAAAAATGGAAATTAATTCTGTGGCTGAGTGTTAACTCCAAAGCTGCAAAGTGGAATGAGAATTTCAAAGGGACTCCTGGCAAAGCTTTTAGGGTTTGTTTCTGTGGGGTTTTTTTTAGTGCTAGAAAGTTCCTGGAAAAAAAACAGTTTATTAATGACATTCATCTAAACTGATAAAGCACCTTTGGGGACAGTGGATGAATTTGTGCAGGTCACGAGACCAAAAAAAAACAGAAGAGGGTTTTCAGCTCAGATTGAGAAAGAAGGTGCAGATGAGACAGAAAGACAGCTATTCTTAAAAGGCACAAAATGCTCAAAGAAAATGCTATCAGAACACTGAGACGAAGCTACAAAGAGAGCACTAAGGAGTGAAATAGAATTTCAAGGCCAGGTTGGATGGGGCTTTGAGGCCCCTGGTGGGAGGTGTCCCTGCCCAGGGCACGGGGTGGCACGAGATGGAGCTTTAAGGTCCCTTCCCACCCCAACCAGTAGAGAAGAATTCAGTTCCTGATAGTGATTGCACTGAATTCCTTGTCAGAGCTTCTAGACACCAGGCTAAAAAAACCCAGCCATGGAAAAACTAAAAGAGTACCAATTAAGATCAAGTAAACAAAGTGATTAAACAAAATAAGTGTAAATTGTCACCTACACTAAAGAAAGCTGAGGGAGATGCTGCTGAGCTGATTTATCTGCACTTTCCTCAAATATTTTGTATAACGTTTTGTCCAATCCACTGCCAAGGCCACAAGAGGACTTGCATGGCAGTGGGATGTAATCAAGAACTCCACCAACCTTGTAGCTTCTGGTTTTCCTTCTCCATTCTGAGGAGCAGTATCTGCTGGATAATGGCTTTCTTCCACAGCTCCCGAAGCTCCCGGGGCGTTCGCTTCCTTTCTTCCTTCACTGGCCCAAAGGGGCCATCTTCACACACCGGTTCCAACGGGGACCTCGGGGGAAGTTCTCCCAATTCGGAGTAATCTTTAAAAGAGAGAAGCTGTTGTGAACTACTTGGATTTCAGAAATAGGTGGCTGAAGGGACACATTCTAAAGACTTCATGAATATACATATATATCTACATATACACACATAAACATACCTATTTAGGAGATAGAAATACCAAGCAAGGTTTCCAAATGACAGTTTTAAGCAGATTTATAAGCTACTTCCAGATAAGAATCAAGCCTAGAACCCTTTTTTTTTTTTCTATAAGCTGATAAAACATTGTACCATGACCACGGCTTGCTAATCACAGCTTTACAAGGAGAGAACTAAAAAGGAAAAGGCAAGTTTGGGAAACTGCAAAAAAATCCAACCTACAGCTGACACTCAGCAGGACTCAAAAAGCAGATCAAAGGCAAACAGAGCACCCACATAATTTGAAGAATAATCACTAAACTGTGTTTAAACAAAGAAAACACACACCCTTAGCTGCACAAACACACCACCACCTAAGGCCATACCACGGGAGGATTACCAGTTCCTTGAGCAAACACAGGGACAAAGGGAGAGGGGAATCTAAGACACGTTTGCTCTCACTTGGAATTTTTAACCATGTCATAACCTTCTGCACCTTTTCTTCCGGCTCCAGATGATCTACCACAAAATGTCATCTTTTGGTCAAGCACGCAAATCTGAGTAACTCTAAGTAATTCTAAGAAGACTGAAAACACTACAAAAGAAAGTGAACATTAAATAAGTCTCAGGCAAATTGAAAAATCTTTTCTTTTTCGAGAAAAGAGAAACAACACTGGTTTAATCAAGTTCTCAACATCAGAGGTGTAAGTTCTTATACTTTGTTTTCTTAATGCCTGCTGCAGTGTCACTGAATTTTGTTTCATACAGCTTCTCTGAAGGCTCAACAGTCTTTGATATAACCCGTATCTAGAAGAAAAATGACTCAATTCACCACCTTTAAAATGAAGGGTCAAACCCACCCGTCTCTTCCTACCAAATTCCAAAGGGGAAAGCATTTGTGACAGCACTTCTTCAGCCACATGGAATGGCTGTGAAATATCTCCCCGAGGACAAGCTCATCAGTTACACCTGCAAGAAAATGCTCTAAAAAAAACACCTTACTGCAACAGAAACCCTTCCCTGGCCTCTCCAGCTGAGGACAAGCACATCAGTCCATGCTATTTCACACAACTCCTGGAGAAAGGACACTTGCAGAATCACAGACTGATATGGGGTTGGAAGGAACCTCCTGGAGATCATCTCCTCCAACCCCCTGCCACAGCAGGGTCACCCACAGCAGGTCCCACAGGAACGTGTCCAGGAGGGTTTGGAATGTCTCCAGAGAAGGAGACTCCACCACCTCTCTGGGCAGCCTCTGCCAGGGCTCTGCCACCCTCACACCAAACAAGTTCCTCCTCATGTTCAGATGGAACTTCCCATGTTCCAGTTTGTGCCCGTTCCCTCTTGTCCTGTCCCTGGGCACCACTGAGAAAAGCCTGGCCCCATCCTCCTGACACCCACCCTTGAAGGATTTATAGGTGTTGATCAGATCCCCCTCAGCCTTCTCCTCTCCAGACTAAACAGACCCAAGTCCCTCAGCCTTTCCTCAGCAGAGAGATGCTCCAGGCCCCTCAGCATCTTTGTAGCCTCTGCTGTCCCCTCTCCAGCAGTTCCCTGTCCTTCTGGAACCAGAGAGTCCAGAAATGGAACAATTACCCAGCATGGTAGCTCAATGGTCCATTTCTCTAGCACAGCTATAAAGATTCTGAATTAAACACACACACAAATTATCTCATTTCTACAAACTACCAAAATAAGAAGGTTTTCACCCCTTCAGACTCTGCCCCCAAAGCCACCATATATTGACTCACATGGTTCATATGCTGCTATTCTCTTCTTGTTTGCTGCAAGGCACTGGCCCAGCTGAGCTCAGGTGACTAATTAAGAATGGAAATGCTCACAGCTGTTGGCTTTTTTTTTTGCTTCTCTGAGTTTTGCCACTGTCAACCTCTTCCTCTCGAAGAGTCAGAGACAAACAGGGTGGGTCCACACCCACCCCTTTCCTTATACAACATCTATTCGTTTGTTACCGCAGGTAAATACAAGGGCTAAACATTACATATAAAAATAAATGCTACATTTTCAGCCAGCAGCACAAATGAAACCTTTGGAAAGTTGCACTCTGGATAGGATTGTGGATGCCCACGCGTTGGGGACCTGCAGCATTTCAGAGAACAACAAAATTCCTGGGAATGTCAATGAGGCAAAGGATAAATAGTTGTCACTTTAATGGCAATCACCATTTGTTGCAAAAAGAAGTAGGAGAGAGTGACAGCAGCATTCCAAAACACAGCTGGTTCTGAAAAATATCAATACACTGGAAGAATCATAATTTTATATTTATCTTAAAGAAACTGGGAAACATTAATTTTATCTTTTTTTTTCTTTACAGGTAAATAGAAAGACTTTTGTGGGCTAAGATCTGCAATTATAGAAGAGGTTTAGGTAAATGTCACCAGGTAGAGAAGGAAAACACCCTTGATAATCCTCAACTTGTGGTGATAATTAAAGGAAAGTTATTTTGATTTAATTGTTGGTTTTGATGCATGCCCTATACTGTCAACTATGTTCTGTACATAGAGTAGCTTTCATGCCAGTTTTTCTCAGGACAATGCTGGTAGAACTGCCTTGATTTGCTTGAATAAAAATAATTACTTAAAAAAACCAAACAACATCTTGAAGGAAAGTTTTTCATTTTCTCTAAGGCTGCATTACACGCACTAACATTGCCATAAGAAAGTGGAATTAATGAAAATGGTCATCAAATTAATGCAAAAAGTAAAAGTGATCCAGACAGATACACCCTTACCCACCCTACACTATCTGTAGTTTATTCAATTCTTAAAGCATTCAATATGGAATGCATGTAAACAAATCTCTTCTCACCCTACACATCCTTTCAGTGGTTTATGGATCTCCTTTAGAGTCAGATACTGTGGTTTTATGCACGTGTAGATGCATTAGAAAATAGCAGAGGATCTACAGAGACAGTTTATGGTTACCCACCTGCAAATAAAACAGGCTGCCACAGCACATGGAAGGAAAAGGATTAAATACATTGCATTCCTAAAGCAAGAATGAACACATCCAAGACCTAAAAATCTTTCTGGTTTTAACATGCACATTCTGTTCTCTCAGTACAAATTTTGTGGCTTGGTCTTCAAGTAAAATATCACTTTTAATTTATTGTGGGTGTTACTTCTTGTCCTCCAGTGGTCAAACTTACTGTGGCAACACCTGGAGCACTCCGAAGCATTAATTACTCAATCCATGATCCTGCTCCCGTTTAGGCTGCAAATTTCTTGTCTCTTGCTGACTAACCTGATAAGATCAGTATTTGCTAAAAGAAATTTCACTCACAATGCTTAAGGCTATAAAAGAAAACAGAAAGGTTACAGAATTCTGAAGAGTTATGATTATCAACCCTACCTCTAATGCTCTGTGGGACACTCCTAGGCTTGATTTTGCCTCCCAAATGGCAGCTCTTTTTCTATCTTTTCTTTCCTCTTACTGTTTGTGGACATCTAACAGAAAGTCTAAAGTCTACTCTGATAACCACATCCCCAACCCGCCTTCCTTCCCATCTCCACGCTGGCGTGTAGCAGGATGTAGAGAAACCCAAACCAACCCGTTTAACTGCTCATGTGGCTCATCTAAAGTTTACCAAGTTGCATCAGCTGTTTGGCTGGTGAAGGAGGTGGAATGTGCATGGAATCCTTCAAAACAAAGTGAAAAAAACCCAGGTATTTTGGTAAGTCAGCACAAACCCACGTCCATGAACATACAACGAGGTGATGGACAGACATGCCACCCAAGATCCACAACAGACAAGAGTAGAAATGCTGGAACAAGAAATTGTGTTTCATTATTCTGCACAAACCATCTGGAGAAGAACGGAGAAAGCAAAGATACACAACAGAGCAATTCAACCGAACGCAACCGGGAGCTCACGTTCCACTGAATCAAACTGCCACGTGTTAAAAACCAAACAATTCACAGCCTTCAAACCTTTCTGAGATTAGTAAGTGCACTCGAACAGGATCTGGAGACTTCAGCACACACAGAAAGACTGTTTCCCCGTTCATCTGCCAACGGCGACACCTTTTGTCAACTCATATTCCACATTTGACCCATACTCCTCTCAAATATCTTGCTTCATAGAAAATTTCACTTCCATAAGGTTGTAGTTCTACCAGCCCACCACATATCTACTCCTTATGGTTCAGGATTGTGCAGGTTGACTCAATTTTATTCTATTATATCACCACATGGGTGATTTTCCATTTGAAGTTCATGCTTGGACCACCCTGCAGAATCACTCCTCTGCACGTTGCACTTCTACAAGCCCGTGGGTCCAAATTAAGAATTCCTTGAGGAACATCACTGGGAAAGCCACCAGCTTCCCTGTACTTGTGAGGACTTGTGAAAAGATGGCTAAAAACTACAGTTGTGACTAAATCAGACGGTATTTGCCTGGTAGTGACATAAACAGGAAATGTCATTCCCTCCAGAAGAAGCTACAATAAACATAGAGCATTTACTGGGACCTGTGGAGGACGCTGAGGCATTCTAATAGTGAGTTATTAAAATGTTGCCTTAAACCTTATTTTTTTAGGAAATTTCATTTGTAATTGACTAGGAAAGAAAGTAATTGATCAAGAGTTTCTTTTTCAATCTCAGTGTTAAAGACTTTACAAAAACAACAACAAAAAAAGGAAACCCACTAAGAGACACCACACACACAAAGTAAAAAACATTAGAAGTGACAAACCCACCTAAAAGCCTAAATTTTAAAAACACTCTTTCAGAGGCACTTAGTCTAACCAACCTCAAACACCAAAAACAAGAAGACAAGACTCATCTTTGACTAGAAACTGAAACGCTTCACTTTTTATAGGAAGCTAAAAGGGAGGAGGCTCAAATATAATACGGCACCGCCATCCTCGCTACGGAGTTGTTCACA
>NW_015091583.1:50404-52708 GCF_001431845.1 Calidris pugnax | reverse complement strand
CACCGGGGTGGGCAGAGGGGAATGGGGGTGGCACAGGGTGATGGGCACAAGATGGGGATGGAGATGGGCACAAGGAGGCCGTGCCACCATGTCCTTGAGCTATCAGGTCCCTACTCCCCATGCCAGAGGGTTCCTGTGCCACCAGATCCCCTTTTCCTCACAACAGCAGGTCCATGTGCCACCAGATGCCCCTTTTCCAACACCTGCAGGTCCCCATCCCACCACCTCCCCATTCTTTATGCCACCAGGTGCCCCTTTCCCACAACAGCAGGTTACCAGGCCACCACATACCCCATTCTCCTTGGTGGTGAGTCCCCGTGCCACCAGATGTCCCATTCCCCATGCTGGTGGGTCTCCATGCCACCAGATGTCCCATTCCCCATGCTGGTGGCTCTCCGTGCCACCAAATGCCCTGTTCCTCATGGTGGAGGCTCCCCATCCCACCAGAAGCCCCATTCCCCATGGTGGTGGGTCTCCATGCCACCAGATGCCCTGTTTGCCATGCTGGTAGGTTCCTGTGCCACCAGATGCCCCATTTCTCATGCTGGAGGGTCCCCATGACACCAGATGCCCTGTTCCTGATGGTGGAGCCTCCCCATCCCACCAGAAGCCCCATTCCCCATGGTGGTGGGTCCCCATGCCACCAGATACCCCATTCCTCATGCTGGAGGGACCCCATGCCACCAGATGCCCTTTTTTCCACGGTGGTGGGTCTCCGTGCCACCAGATGCCCCATTCCTCATGGTGAAGGCTCCCCATTCCACCAGAAGCCCCATTGCTCATGGTGGTGGGTCTCCATGCCACCAGGTGCCCTGTTTGCCATGGTGGTAGGTTCCTGTGCCACCAGATGCCCCATTCCTCATGCTGGTGGGTCTCCATGCCACCAGATGCCTTGTTCCCCGTGCTGGAGGGTCCATGTGCCACCGGATGTCCTGTTCCCCAAGGTGGTGGGTCTCCATGCCACCAGATGCCCCATTCCCCATGCCACCAGAAGCCCTGTTTCCCAGGGTGGTGGGACCCCACGTCACCACATCCTTGTGCCACCAAGCTCCTGTGCCAACTCCCCATGCCAGCGGGTGCCAGCCCCCATGTTGGCACGTCCCTGGGGCTGATGCCACTCCCGCTGCCAGGCTGTTCGAGGTGATGGGCACCATCCCACTGGAGAAGGACCTGCGGGTCTCTCTACTGGACTATGACCTGCTGCCACCCGACCAGGAGATTGGCACCACCACCATCGACCTGGAGAACCGCCTGCTCTCCCGCTTCCGTGCCCACTGCGGGTTGCCCACCCTCTACCGCACGTGGGTACCCCAGAGGGGTGGGAAGGGGCTGGGGGGGCACCACGGGGCTGGGGGCATCAAGGAGGGCATGGTCTTGAGCCCAGGATGATGAGGAGAAAGAGGGCACAGTGGGTGGGAACAAGGATGGGGACAGGGTGATGGGGATGGAGAGGACACGGGGTGGGCACAAGGTGATGGGCACAAGACGGGGACAGAGATGGGCACAAGGAGATGGTGACGAGGTGGGCACAGGGGAATGGGGATGGAGAGGGAACAGGGGGGTGGTGGGCACAAGATGGGGACAGAGATGGGCACAAGGAGATGGGGAGAAGGATGGGCACAGGGTGACAGGGACAAGGACGATGGGGATGGAGAGGACACCGGGGTGGGCAGAGGGGAATGGGGGTGGCACAGGGTGATGGGCACAAGATGGGGATGGAGATGGGCACAAGGAGGTGGGGATGGACACAGGGAGACGGGGAGGGAGAGGGCACAGAGGTGGTGGGCACAAGATGGGCACAAGGAGATGGGGACAAGGACAATGGGGATGGAGAGGACACAGGGGTGGGCAGAGAGGAGTGGAGGTGCCACCAGTTAATGGGGACAGGGTGGGCACAGAGGGATGGAGTGGGCACATGGGGGTGGGGACAGGCACGGGGACAAGTTTAGGAGGGGGTTGGCCCAGGGATAGGCACAGTGGGGTGGTTATGGGGTGGGCACAGGGCAATGGGGGGTGGTACAGGTGTCACAAAGAGATGGGGACAGGGTGGGCACAGGGATGGGGACAGGGACAAGGAGATGGGGTGGGTACAAGGATGGAGGTGAAGAGATGGTTATGGGGTGGGCACAGGGGAATGGGGGGTGGCACAGGGACAGTCACAAAGAGATGGGGACAGGGTGGGCACAGGGATGGGGACAGGGAGGAGGAGATGAGGATGAGGTGGGCACAAGGATGGAGGCGAAGAGATGGTTATGGGGTGGGCACAGGGCAATGGGGGGTGGCACAGGGACAGTCACAAAGAGA
>NW_015091583.1:44488-49256 GCF_001431845.1 Calidris pugnax | reverse complement strand
TCTGGGTGGGGGGTGGTGGCGGGGGGGGGGACCCACAGATTCTGTGCCATGGGTACGATGAGCTTGGCCTTGCAGAGAGTGGCCCCCCCACCTACGGGCACCCCGGGGCGCCCCGCGAGCGCCTGGCCCTGCACGTGCTCCACGCGTGTCACCTCGTCCCCGAGCACCTCGAGACACGCACCCTCTACAACAGCACCCAGCCCGGGCTGCAGCAGGTGGGGATGGGGACAGGGAGGGACCCCAGGGTGATGGGGACCTTGGGGTATCAGGGGATGGTGGGGAACAATAGGGATATTGGGGTGGTGGACCCTGGAGGTGGGTGATGGGGAACCCAGGGTGATGGGGACCTCAAGGTGATGAGGACTTTGGGATATCAGGTGATGCCAGGGGAGAAGGGGGACATTGGGGTGACAGGGAGGTGGATGATGAGGACCCCAGGGTGATGGGGACCTTGGGGTATCAGGGGATGGTGGGGAACAATAGGGATATTGGGGTGGTGGACCCTGGAGGTGGGTGATGGGGAACCCAGGGTGATGGGGACCTCAAGGTGATGAGGACTTTGGGATATCAGGTGATGCCAGGGGAGAAGGGGGACATTGGGGTGACAGGACACTGGGGCGATGGACCCTGGAGGTGGATGATGGGGACATTGGGGTATAAGGAACCCCAGGGGTGGATGATGGGGACCCCAGGGTGATGGGGACCTCAAGGTGATGAGGACTTTGAGGTATAAGGGGATGCCAGGGGACAATGGGGACATTGGGGTGATGGATCCTGGTGGTGGATGATGGGGACATTGGGGTATAGGGAACCCCAGGGGTGGATGATGGAGACCTCAAGGTGATGAGGACTTTGGGGTACAAGGGGATTCCAGGGGAAAATGGGGACATTGGGGTGACGGACCCTGGAGATGGATGATGAGGACCCCAGGGTGATGGGGACCCCAGAATATAAGAGGCTGCCAAGGGGATGATGGGGACCTGGGGGTGACAGACCCTGGAGATGGGCGATGGGGACCTCAAGGTGATGAGGACTTTGGGGTATAAGGAAATGCCAAGGTGACAATGGGGACATTGGGGTGATGGACCCTGGAGGTGGATGATGGGGACATTGGGGTGTAAGGGACCCTGGGTGTGGGTGATTGGGGACATGGGGATATAAGGGGATGCCAAGGGGACAACAGGGACCTTGGGTGGTGGATGATGGGGACCTTGGAGTATAAGGAGATGCCAAGGGGATGAGGAGGACCTTGGGTTGACAGGGACCCTGGGGACCCCAGGATGACAGGGACAGATGCTGGGGATGGGTGACACAGGCTCAACAGGGACCCTGGGGTGACAGGGACAGTGAGATGATGAAGACAGGGGGTGACAGACCCTGGAGGTGGGTGATGGGGACCTCAAGGTGATGAGGACTTCGGGGTATAAGGGCATGCCAAGGTGACAATGGGGACATTGGAGTGATGGACCCTGGAGGTGGGTGATGGGGACATTGGGGTATGAGGAAGCCCAGGGGTGGATGATGGGGACCCCAGGGTGATGGGGACTTTGGGGTATTAAGGGGATTCCAGGGGACAATGGGGACATTGGGGTGATGGACCCTGGAGGTGGGTGATGGGGACCCCAGGGTGATGAGGACTTTGGGGTATAAAGGGGATTCCAAGGGACAATGGAGACATTGGGGTGATGGACCCTGGTAGTGGGTGATGGAGACATCAGGGTGATGAGGACTTTGGGGTATAAGGGGATGCCAGGGGACAACAGGGATATTGGGGTGATGGACCCTGGTAGTGGGTGATGGAGACATCAGGGTGATGAGGACCTTGGGGTATCAGGGGATGCCAGGGGACAACAGGGATATTGGGGTGATGGACCCTGGTGGTGGATGATGGGGACATCAGGGTATAAGAGGCTGCCAAGGGGATGATGGGGACACTGGGGTGATGGACCCTGGAATTGGATGATGGGGACATTGGGGTATAAGGAAGCCCAGGGGTGGTTGATGGGGACCTCAAGGTGATGAGGACTTTGGGGTATAAGGGGATTCCAGGGGACAATGGGGACGTTGGGGTGACAGACCCTGGAGGTGGGTGATGGGGACCCCAGGGTGATGGGGACCCTGGAGGTGATGAGGACTTTGGGGTATAAGGGGATTCCAGGGGACAATGGGGACGTTGGGGTGACAGACCCTGGAGATGGGCGATGGGGACCTCAAGGTGATGAGGACTTTGGGGTATAAGGAAATGCCAAGGTGACAATGGGGACATTGGGGTGATGGACCCTGGAGGTGGATGATGGGGACATTGGGGTATAGGGAACCCCAGGAGTGGATGATGGGGACCCCAGGGTGATGGGGACCCTGGAGGTGATGAGGACTTTGGGGTATAAGGGGATTCCAGGGGACAATGGAGACATTGGGGTGATAGACCTTGGAGGTGGATGATGGGGACCCCAGGGTGATGAGGACCTTGGGGTATCAGGGGATGCCAGGGGACAACAGGGACATTGGGGTGATAGACCTTGGAGGTGGATGATGGGGACCCCAGGGTGATGAGGACCTTGGGGTATCAGGGGATGCCAGGGGACAACAGGGACATTGGGGTGATGGACCCTGGAGGTGGATGATGAGGACCCCAGGGTGATGGGGACCCCAGAATATAAGTGGTTGCCAAGGGGATGGACAGGGACCCAGGGGTGACACCTGGAGGTGGATGATGGGGACATTGGGGTGTAAGGGACCCTGGGTGTGGGTGATTGGGGACATGGGGATATAAGGGGATGCCAAGGGGACAACAGGGACCTTGGGTGGTGGATGATGGGGACCTTGGAGTATAAGGAGATGTGAAGGGGATGAGGAGGACCTTGGGTTGACAGGGACCCTGGGGACCCCAGGATGACAGGGACAGATGCTGGGGATGGGTGACACAGGCTCAACAGGGACCCTGGGGTGACAGGGACAGTGAGATGATGAAGACAGGGTCAAGGAGGGCTTGCCTTGGGGACACTGTGGGGACAGGGACCCCATGGCAGGGAAGGATGGGCGTGTTGGGTGATGGTGACCCCAGGGATGGTGGCAGGAGGGACACCAAGGGGATGATGGGGACCCCAGGACAGGGAGGAACGCTGGGAGGGGTGATGGGGACACCCTGGGACAGGGTGGGGACACCAGGAGAGGACAGATGGGTGCGTGTCCCAACCTCCCCCCACCGTGTCCTGCACAGGGCAAGGTGCAGATGTGGGTCGACATCTTCCCCACCAGCTTGGGACCTCCTGGCCCCCCCGTCAACATCACCCCCCGCAAGCCCCAGAGGTGAGTACCTGGTGGGACCCCCAGGGGGTGGGACGGGGACATCCCCGGGGGGGGGAGGGGGTGACACATCCTTGTCCCCATCCCCAAGGTACGAGCTGCGCTGCGTGGTCTGGAACACGCGGGACGTGGACCTGAGGGACGTCAACATGTTGGGACGACGCATGAGCGACATCTACGTCATGGGGTGAGCCCACCACCCGTGTGTGTCCCCCACCCCAAAGGAAGGTGACAGGGGAGCTGGGGACAAGGGTGACAGCAGTGTCCCCTCCCTTGTGGTGGCACACAGGTGGCTGGATGGGCTGGAGGAGCAACGGCAGAAGACGGACATCCATTACCGCTCGCTGCACGGGGACGGGGCCTTCAACTGGCGGTTCGTCTTCTCCTTCCAGTACCTGGAGACCGAGCAGCTCTGCGTCCTGCCCCGCAAGGTGAGAGGGGGACCCCCAGGGTGGAGGGGGTACCAGGGTTTTGGGGGGGTGGACGGACAAGAATGACACCCCCTTGTCCCCCTCCCCGCCCTGGCAGGAACATTTCTGGAGCCTGGATGAGACGGTGCTGAAGGTGCCCCCCAAACTCATCCTCCAAGTGTGGGACAATGACAAGTTTTCGGCTGATGATTTTCTGGGTGAGACACATCCCTCCCCCCCCAACTCTCCCTGCCCTGTGTCCCCCCCAGAAGGGTGGGGGGACACCCCCATAGGTGACAAAGGCCACCCAGAAGCGATGAGGAGCCCCCAAAGGTGATGGTGGGCACCCATGGTTGACAACTTGGCTTTTTTCCCCCCTCCCAACAGGGGTCTTGGAGCTGGAGCTCACCAAACTGCCACAGCCAGCCCGGAACCCCCAAAACTGCACCCCAAAAGCACAGGGGACCCCCCCATGGCCTTGGCTGTGTTGGGGGGCACGAGACCCCCCCCGGTTGTCCCTTTTCCGACAGAGAAGGGTGAGGGGATGGTGGCCCTGCACGGTGCAGGAGGGGGGCGAGCGGCGCCTCTCGGTGAGTCTGGGGGGGGTAGAGGGAAGGTGGGGGACAACGATGACAAGGTGGAGGGGGGGACAGACCCTGCACCCCACGATGTCCCCCACAAACCTACTCCAGGGCAAACTGGAGCTGAGCCTGGAGCTGCTGAAGGAGAAGGAGGCAGAAGAGCGGCCGGTGGGGAAGGGTCGGGAGGACCCCAATATGTACCCGACCCTCCCGGCACCCGTGTGAGTTTTTGGGGAGAGGGGTTCATCCTGTGTGTCCCCCCCCCCTCTCCGGGGGACAATATCTGGAGCTGGGTGTCACCTGCAGGAGACCAGAGTGGTCCTTCCTGTGGTTCCAAGCCCCCCTACGGACCCTGTCCCATGGTCTTTGGAGACACTCCCGCCGCCGCCTCAGCCTGGGGCTGGCCCTGCTGCTGCTCCTCCTCCTCCTCTTCACCTTCATCTACGCAGCCCCGGTCAGCAACTCTCCCCC
>NW_015091583.1:43622-44478 GCF_001431845.1 Calidris pugnax | reverse complement strand
CCAACCCCCTGAGATGGCCCCCAACCCTCCCTCTGCACCACCTCAATAAAGCCACACACGGCCACAGTCAAACCATCATCCCCAACTCCAGGGGGTGAGGAGCCACAAAGCAGCTGCTCCATTTTTGGGGAGCCCCCACAGCGCTGGGACACGGCCCCCCCCGACTCGATAGGGCACAGTTTTGGGGAAGAAACACCCCATCTAAGGGACAGGGTGGTGACAAACCTCCCGGCCGTGTCACACACACACACACGGATGTTTATTCCGAGACACCAGATACAGCTCCAGGGAGAGGATGCTCCTGGTTATGGGGCAAAGAGGCAAAATACCAGAAAAAAAACCCAAAAAACCCAACAAAACCCACACCAAACACTTCTCCTTTCACACCACCATCGGGCACTTGGAAAACAGCTCCCACCTACCCCGGTGACAATGTCCTGCCCCAAAAATGCCAGCCACACGTGTCCCCCCCTAAGTCCCCCATCTGATGGGGGGGGATCTGATCTGAGCATCCTGGAAAGCAGTGGGACAAGGACACGGCTCCCCAGGACACCAGGGAGGGGGACACGGTGGCAACTCCAACTCCTCTGGGACAAATTGACCTATTATCTCTTTTTGGGGACCCCCGCTGCCCCCCCCATGCCACCTGGGGGGTTGTCCCCAAGGGGGGAAGGGACGGTGGCCGTGAGGAGGGGGTGAGAAAACTGCAGAGAAATAATTGACCCAAAACAACAAAAAAAAGCAGTCACTGAGGTAGGAAGAAACTACGACTCCCCTGAAAGGCAGCGAGAGCAGCTCTGGCTCCGAGGGAATCACCCCATGAGGGACCCCCGGGGATGAGGAGGGGGGGGGGACA
>NW_015091583.1:37354-43511 GCF_001431845.1 Calidris pugnax | reverse complement strand
GGGGGGCAGGGGGGGACACCCACAAATTGCCAGAAGCCACGACACGACATGCAAAGGGCAGGGGGGCAGGACAGGGGGGGCATGCTCAGCCCTAGGGGAGTGGGGAGAGGGGCTGGACCCCAAAAGGCAGCAGCAAGTTGTTGTTGGAATGGGGGAAGGCAGCACGACACCCCGAATTGAGGAGGGGGGTGTCCCCCCCCACCAAGGGGACAGGATGGTCCCCAAAGCTTTGGGGAGCCCGGCAAGGCAGGCAGGGCTCAACCTGCCTCACCGCTGGGGGAAAAAAAAGAAAAAAAAAACCACCAAAAAAAATCACGAGCATCCTCTGCCCCAAAACACTGAAGCTCGGGGGATGGAAATTCAAATTCCAGAGAAAAACCATCCCGTCTCCAAAACCAGGTGATGGAAAGCTTGGAAAATCCCTCCTGGAAATGAAACTGCTGGAGACAAGGGGTTGTGAGGGTAAAACGGTACCGCTGTGGAGTCCGGTGAGGAGAGCAGGGGGGGGTCAGCAAGGTCCCTTCTCCACTGGGATTTCACAGCCCCCGTGGCAAATCCTGCCGGTGCTGGGGTTGCCCGGGGGGGCAGGGAGATGGCTCAGTGTCACCTGCACCCCACGGCACGGCCACCTTCTCCTCCTGAAGGACTCACAAAGCAAAGCTCCTTCTGGTCCGTCCATCCGTCCCCGCGGCACCGGGCTCCCCGTCCGTCCGTCCCACCCCACGCTGGGGGGGTCCCAACTGGGAGTTGTGGAGCCCAGTAAGAAACTGCAGCCATTCCCCCCCCAACTGGGGATTTCAGGGGAACACCAGGGTCCCTGCCGTGAGGGTCAGTCCATCACCGAGAGCCCCCAAGAGCTCTGGCCAGTCTGGGATGGGTGGGAGTCGGGCCGTGGCTAGTAAGGACTAGCACTGGGCCACCCCGGGTCAAGGGCAGGGGGGTTCCCCAGTCAATAGAAGTGTTTCCTGCTCTGCTCCTGCCACTTGTTGTAGATGATGACTCCGATGACGATGGCGAAAACGAGGGCAACGAGGGAGAAGAAGACGATTAAGAAGAGAGCCAGGCCGCTCATGGGCTCCAGCGGCGCCTCCACTGAGTGAGAGAGGAAGAAAAACAGAGTGTGAGACCCAAATCACAGTGTCCCAGCCTGGTAGAAGGTGGAAGGGACCTCTGGAGATCACCCAGTCCAACCCCTTCCCAAAGCAGGTCCACCCAGAGCAGGTCGCACAGGAACGTGTCCAGGTGGGGTTTGGAATATCTCCAGAGAAGGAGACCCCACACCCTCTCTCTGGGCAGCCTCTTCCAAGGTTCTGCCATCCTCAAAGTGACATTTTCCTTATTTTTCATGTCCCAGTTTGTGCCCATCACCCCTTGTCCTGTCCCCGGGCACCACTGAGAAGAGTCTGGCCCCATCCTCTTGCCCCCCTCCCTTTAGCTCTTGCTCAGCATCCATGAGATCCCCTCTCAGTCTGCTCTTCTCCAGCTGAACAGCCCCAGGTCCCTCAGCCCTTCCTCATCATAGAGATGTTCTCCTCCCCTCATCATCTTTGTAGCCTCTGCTGTCCCCTCCCCAGCAGTTCCCTGTCCTTCTGGAACTGGGGAGCCCACAACTGGTCCCAGTGCTCCAGATGGGGCCTCCCCAGGGCAGAGCAGAGGGGCAGGATGACCTCCCTCCACCTGCTGACCACGTTCTTCCTGATGCCCCCCAGGAGACCCTGGGCTGAGATCTCCCTGCACAGAGGGGGTGTCACCGCCCCACACCACAACCAGCCTCACACCACCCCAGGGTTTGGCTCCCCAAAGCTCTCAGCTGGTTTGCTGATGATCCCCTCTCAGTCTGCTCTTCTCCAGCTGAACAGCCCCAGGTCCCTCAGCCCTTCCTCATCATAGAGATGTTCTCCTCCCCTCATCATCTTTGTAGCCTCTGCTGTCCCCTCCCCAGCAGTTCCCTGTCCTTCTGGAACTGGGGAGCCCACAACTGGTCCCAGTGCTCCAGATGGGGCCTCCCCAGGGCAGAGCAGAGGGGCAGGATGACCTCCCTCCACCTGCTGACCACGTTCTTCCTGATGCCCCCCAGGAGACCCTGGGCTGAGATCTCCCTGCACAGAGGGGGTGTCACTGCCCCACACCACAACCAGCCTCACACCAGCCCAGGGTTTGGCTCCCCAAAGCTCTCAGCTGGTTTGCTGGTGAGATGATGTGGTTTCTGCTCCCCAACTCTGCAGGTCTCCCCTAAAGGTTGGTAGCTCCTACTCACTTCCCGGCAGCTTCAGGTTGTCCACCACGGGGAGATAGACCTCTCTGTCCCGCTTCTCCTCCTCCGGCGTCCGCTCCACCGTCAGCTGGTAAAGCTTCAGAGAAATGATGTCATGGTTGTCTGGAAGTAGAGAAGAAACACGTCCTGAGATCACAGATGACAGAATATTCATGGTTGGAAAGGACCTTTGAGATCATCGAGTCCAACCGATGGTCTCGAAACTGATGATCTGAGGTGTCACCCGTAAACACGTCTCCGGCCAGGGGACCCAAGTGCTGCAGGGATGGCAAAGACAAAGTTCTCCCTTCTCAAAGGGGGACACACTCAGCCCCAGAGCAGGACCCTCTGCCAACAGAAACCTTTTAAGCTACTTAAAAGTGGAAAAAAAAAGCACCCAAAGAGCTCCCAGAATGGGAGATCATCTGACTTAAAACCCGAAGGGAATGTGTTCACACCGGCCTCACGCGGCCCTTGGCTTGGGATGGAGTTATTGGTGGGAGAAGGGGAGCTCTGTGAGCCCCCCGGGGGAAAATAAAACCAGAGAGAGAGAAAAGGAACTTTTGTTGGAGCCAACAATGAGCCCAGACACTGGCCACCAATGAGCTTTTGTGGAGGCAGAACTCAAATTGGGCTTAAAACCTGAGGAAAGAGGCACAGCAGGGTCAGGTCAGGGCTGAGGGCACCTCGGGGGGAGAAGAATGAGGTTGAAGAAGGCGGCTGGGATTTAGCTCTTGGCAAACCCCGATGGACAAGCAAAATACACCCAGGTGCACCCCAAAAATGGAGTTTGGGATCAGGAGTGAAGACCAGGGCTTGGCTGTAACGCCCGGGGTGTCTCCAGAGGGTAATTCTTCCCAACGTTGCCCTCAGGGACAACCCAGACACCATGGGTTTGCACAGGAGAGGTGTTTTTTCAGTGCTCATCCTGTTTTTACTCCTCCCAAGGCACATGTTTTGAAGACAGAGCCTCCGGCTGAGCCGGCAGAGCCGCTTCACCGCTGGGTCATGAAGAGGAACGGGTTGAGGTCGGGCTGTGGCCACACCAGGAGCTCAAGGAAAGCAGGAAGAGCCACTTTGACAAAGCCCTCAGGGAAACAACGTGCCCAAACGGGGCTTTGGGCTCCTTGGGAGTTGCTGTGAGACAAAAACCAAGGCTCCCGCTCGCAGCTAAAGGGTGCTCAAAGCACGGAAAGGTTCCTCAAGGGGTTCCAAAAGCCCCAGCAGGTACCTCCAGACACTCAAAGCTGCTCAGGAGCTACCAGAGCTTGGAAAACAAGACCCCCTGGGGCCATACCTGAGAGGTCCCCGGTGACAGAAGAAGTCCCAAAGTAGGACCCACAGGGCAAGGGGATCCAAAAGCCCCAGCAGGTACCTCCAGACACTCAAAGCTGCTCAGGAGCTACCAGAGCTTGGAAAACAAGACCCCCTGGGGCCATACCTGAGAGGTCCCCGGTGACAGAAGAAGTCCCAAAGTAGGACCCACAGGGCAAGGGGATCCAAAAGCCCCAGCAGGTACCTCCAGACACTCAAAGCTGCTCAGGAGCTACCAGAGCTTGGAAAACAAGACCCCCTGGGGCCATACCTGAGAGGTCCCCGGTGACAGAAGAAGTCCCAAAGTAGGACCCACAGGGCAAGGGGATCCAAAAGCCCCAGCAGGTACCTCCAGACACTCAAAGCTGCTCAGGAGCTACCAGAGCTTGGAAAACAAGACCCCCTGGGGCCATACCTGAGAGGTCCCCGGTGACAGAAGAAGTCCCAAAGTAGGACCCACAGGGCAAGGGGATCCAAAAGCCCCAGCAGGTACCTCCAGACACTCAAAGCTGCTCAGGAGCTACCAGAGCTTGGAAAACAAGACCCCCTGGGGCCATACCTGAGAGGTCCCCGGTGACAGAAGAAGTCCCAAAGTAGGACCCACAGGGCAAGGGGATCCAAAAGCCCCAGCAGGTACCTCCAGACACTCAAAGCTGCTCAGGAGCTACCAGAGCTTGGAAAACAAGACCCCCTGGGGCCATACCTGAGAGGTCCCCGGTGACAGAAGAAGTCCCAAAGTAGGACCCACAGGGCAAGGGGATCCAAAAGCCCCAGCAGGTACCTCCAGACACTCAAAGCTGCTCAGGAGCTACCAGAGCTTGGAAAACAAGACCCCCTGGGGCCATACCTGAGAGGTCCCCGGTGACAGAAGAAGTCCCAAAGTAGGACCCACAGGGCAAGGGGATCCAAAAGCCCCAGCAGGTACCTCCAGACACTCAAAGCTGCTCAGGAGCTACCAGAGCTTGGAAAACAAGACCCCCTGGGGCCATACCTGAGAGGTCCCCGGTGACAGAAGAAGTCCCAAAGTAGGACCCACAGGGCAAGGGGATCCAAAAGCCCCAGCAGGTACCTCCAGACACTCAAAGCTGCTCAGGAGCTACCAGAGCTTGGAAAACAAGACCCCCTGGGGCCATACCTGAGAGGTCCCCGGTGACAGAAGAAGTCCCAAAGTAGGACCCACAGGGCAAGGGGATCCAAAAGCCCCAGCAGGTACCTCCAGACACTCAAAGCTGCTCAGGAGCTACCAGAGCTTGGAAAACAAGACCCCCTGGGGCCATACCTGAGAGGTCCCCGGTGACAGAAGAAGTCCCAAAGTAGGACCCACAGGGCAAGGGGATCCAAAAGCCCCAGCAGGTACCTCCAGACACTCAAAGCGGCTCAGGAGCTACCAAAGCTTGGAAAACAAGCCCCTCTGGGGCCCTACCCGAGAGGTCCCCGGCGACAGAAGAGGTCCCAAAGTAGTACCCGCGGGGCAAGCGCACGCCTGGCACGTCAATGCAGTCCCTCCACTCGTGTTTGCCGTCGATATCGATCAACACCTGGAGGAAAAAAGAAGATGGTTTAGCCCCCCCAACCCAGGGTTGACCCACCACTTGCTCAGCCCCCAGGGAGGAAGGGCTCACCGTCAGCCTCCTCTTGACGTAGCGGATGACCAGGAAGGTGTCATGGTTGAGGTTGCGCACCATGGCCGTGCAGCCCCCCAGCTCCGTGGGCCTCCCGTCCCGGTCGTGGTCGTAGGTGAGGGAACCGTTGTTGACCATGGCCGAGATGTAGGGGAAAACACGCTGTGAGGGGGTTGAAAAAAAAGTTGGGGGTGAGTTTCTGCTCTTACCCCACCACCCACGGCTCCAGGATCTAGAGCTGCAACAGCCCTGTGGACCCCAAACTCCTTCACCCTCCAACAAAATCCATCTCAACGAGATATGGGTTGAGATCCCACTTCATCCCCCAGCTTTCCTCAGGCTCAGCCACAGCTCCAGGATGGAGGAGTGTGGGTTTCCATGCAGTCCCTTGGCTCACACAGGGATCTCCAGAGCTCACACAGGGATCTCCAGAGCTCAGAGAAGGGAATTCCTCCACCATAAGCCAAGGAGAAACCCTACACAGCTTGGGAAGGGGTAGGTGAGCAAGGGCAGTACCTGGTTTCCCGGGCTGTACCTCCTCTTCTGAGCCTGCCCAAGTTCCAGGGTTAGCACAAAGCAAGAGAAGAGAGCACAGAAGCGAGACAGTCACAGACCAGAGTTAGTATTCACCTGGAAACGTCCTCCCTGGAGAGCTCAGGGTGTTACCAGAGACTAAAGCAGAGAGGGGTTGGGGTGTTGAGTGCCGAATCCTGGGGGACACAGCTCAGAAACGGCCCCTTTGGCCAAAAACCAGATGGAGTTTCTCCTCCTCATCACACAGAAGCTCATTCCCACTAAAGGCAGCGCCCCAACGGGACACCTGGGCCCAGGTGAACCTCATGAGGTTCAACAAGAGCAAATGCAAGGTTCTGCACCTGGGCCGGAACAATCCTCACCATCAGTACAGCCTGGGGGGTGAGGGATTGGAAAGCAGCCCTGAGGAAAGGGACTTGGGGGTGCTGGTGGA
>NW_015091583.1:33054-36956 GCF_001431845.1 Calidris pugnax | reverse complement strand
CTAGTTGGGGGTGTCCCTGCTGACTGCGGGGGGTGGGACTAGATGGCCTTTGGAGGTCCCTTCCAGCCTGGGCAATTCTGTGATTGGGCCGTAACGGCTCCCCAGGGACCCACAACTGACCTGTCCCTCCTCCCTGCGGGATAAATCACTCCTTTTTGTCCTTTTAAAGGTGACAGAACAACCACAAACCCACACACTACCACAGCAACTCTCCATCTCTTCCCTGGCGCTCGACCCGAGGAGGGCAGCCCTCTCCGGTCACAGACCGTGCCACGGAGCCACCTTGAGCTCGTTATTTCTGTTAATTAAAACCCGTCAGGTTTCCCTTTACCCCACAAAAGCAGAGCTGTCACCCTGGAAATCACCAGGAGCCATCCAACACCACACCAATCCCTGAGAACCGCCGGTAACGCGGCGCTGGGCACCTCGTAAAGGTTTATTTTTATGAGCACAAAGTCCAGAATTGGGTGTTTGAGGAAAAAAGCCAGTGGTTACTTGTTTGCTCAGCAGCTCCGAGGTCAGGGCACATCCCAACTGCACCCTTTTATCTCTCTCCTCAGGGTGAAGGGGGTCCTGAAGGGGTGGTGGGGTTAGCACTGAGGTTTTGGGGTTAAACACTCCTTCATTTTTGGGGGAAGATAAAAATAAGAAAGGGTCCAGCTGTGGTTTTGGAGAGATGAAACCAATTCCTGCACCAGGGTGGGAAGAACACGGTTTTAACTCTCTCTGCGCTCCCTTCTCCACAGGAACAGACACCAATAAACCCCAAAACAACCAACAGCTGCATCAGGAACACAAAGGACTTTAGACACAAGTATTTTTAAGAGGCTGAGTGCAGTCACGCTGCAGGACTTTAGACACAAGTATTTTTAAGAGGCCGAGTGCAGTCACGCAACGCGGCGCTGGGCACCTCGTAAAGGTTTATTTTTATGAGCACAAAGTCCAGAATTGGGTGTTTGAGGAAAAAAGCCAGTGGTTACTTGTTTGCTCAGCAGCTCCGAGGTCAGGGCACATCCCAACTGCACCCTTTTATCTCTCTCCTCAGGGTGAAGGGGGTCCTGAAGGGGTGGTGGGGTTAGCACTGAGGTTTTGGGGTTAAACACTCCTTCATTTTTGGGGGAAGATAAAAATAAGAAAGGGTCCAGCTTTGGTTTTGGAGAGATGAAACCAATTCCAGCACCAGGGTGGGAAGGACACAGTTTTAACTCTCTCTG
Organism: Calidris pugnax; assembly: GCF_001431845.1. NCBI lineage: Eukaryota > Metazoa > Chordata > Aves > Charadriiformes > Scolopacidae > Calidris > Calidris pugnax. The sequence goes on along the minus strand of NW_015091583.1, from coordinate 35,742 downwards.
CGCTCCCTTCTCCACAGGAACAGACTCCAGTAAACCCCAAAACAACCAACAGCCACATCAGGAACACAAAGGACTTTAGACACAAGTATTTTTAAGAGGCCGAGTGCAGTCACGCTGTGTCACAGAATGCTATGGGGTTGGAAGGGACCTCTGGAGATCCCCCAGTCCAACCCCCACCCAGAGCAGGGCCACCCAGAGCAGGTCCCACAGGAACGTGTCCAGGGAGGGTTTGAATGTCTCCAGAGACGGAGACTCCACCACCTCCCTGGGCAGCCTCTGCCAGGGCTCTGCCACCCTCAAAGTCAAGAAGTTCCTCCTCATGGTTAGGTGGAACTTCTCATGTTCAAGTTTGTGCCCATTCCCTGTTGTCCTGTCTCTGGGCACCACTGGAAAAAGACCAGCCCCATCCTCCTGACACCCACCCTTGAAGTATTTATAGGTGTTGATCAAATCCCCCCTTCAGCCTTCTCTTCTCCACACTAAAAAGTCCCTCAGCCTTTCTTCATCATGGAGATGCTCCAGCCCCTCATCATCTCTGTAGCCTCTGCTGTCCCCTCTCCAGCAGTTCCCTGTCCTTCTGGAACTGGGGAGCCCAGAATTGGTCCCAGTGCTCCAGCTGGGGCCTCCCCAGGGCAGAGCAGAGGGGCAGGATGACCTTCCTCCACCTGCTGCTCACACTCTTCCTGATGCCACCCAGGATGCCCTTGGCCTTCTTGGGCACATTGGTGGCTCATGGGCATCCTGTTCTCCACCAGGACTCCCAGATCTTTCTCCTCAGAGCCTGAGGGTCCCTCAGAGCCCCATTCCCTGAGGGCAGGGAAAGCCTCCTGCCACCAAACAGCCCCATGGCACGGCCACCTGGCCACCGCTCTGCTCCAGGTCCACAAAGACCAGGCTCTTGGTAGATCTTCACCACAAGCTCTAATTGTCACAGCCTCCAGAACACACAGGAGCTCGCGACGCAGAGGTGGTGCCAGCAGAGAGTCTTCTCCTGCCCCCAAAGGTTTGGGGTTTTTTTCTTCTCTGGGGAAAGCCACCCACACAACTACCCCACAGCTCCTCCCATCTCTGAGGAGTGATCACCTCTTGAAGGAGAAAAAGCCAACTGTGCAGAGCAAGGCGGGGAGCAGAAGCAGAGGACTATCTGGGCTCTGATTTAAGAGCTTCAAGAAGATGCCACCACATCAATGAAGAGCTGTTGGCAGCAACACAACCCATAACCTCGGTGCTGCCCCACCAGCAGGCAGCTGGTGAGGAGCACGGCCCCGTTTCTCCTCTCTAACTCACCTCCTGCTGCTTCTCCTCGTTGGGGTAGGTGTCCACAAACACTCCCAAGCCCAGAAAGTTATCCTTGCTTCCAAAGACAGGTCCTAGAAGGAAGGAGAGGCTATGGATGAGGGTGGCAAGGTGTCACAAAGGGTTTGGTACCCATCTCTTCGTGTTTTTCTCTACCAGGTAATAAGGAGCACGCAGACCCTCCAGGCAGGGAAGTCAAGATGAAATCCCCCACCCCTTGCTGCTCAAGGATCCAGCTTTCTCCAAAATCCAGCTTTTGAGGAGCCGAATCCCAGCACAGGAGGCCCCACACGTCCCTTTACACCACCCACCTCCAGATCAGGGCAAAACCACCCCAAATCCACCCAGCCCCACCATGAACCCCCAACCCAGGGCGCTGAGGCTCAGCAGCAGCATCAGGCACCACCATCGCTCCCTCCTTCCCTCCAGGGTGAAACAAAACCAGCCCTGAGGCCCCAAAACACCACGATTCCCCACTGAGATTTCCCCGAGGGAGCCTGTAGACCAAGGGAGGTGTCCTCGAGAAGGTGACACGTGCCACCAGGCACCTTTCCCCAGGTGGCAGGACCTCCTTTACCTGGCTGCATGCGGTCCTTGGTGTACCAGATGGCAAAGCCGTCCCCGTTGAGGTTTTTCTTGCCTTGCCCGTGGATTTTAAAATGCACCTGCATCTCCCAGTCCCGCAGGTAACAGGGCTGCGAGGGAAAGGAGCCAGGAGGTGAAACTGGGGGGGTGTCCCCTCACACCAGCACCTCCACGGGCCACCAAACCAGAGAGCACACCCTGTTTCCCTCCCCAACGGACCGTGCCATCCTATATTCCAGACACCAGCGAGAATAATTAATCCCAAGGGATATCATTAAGCTGAGGGAATCACTCATTACCCACAGCTATTCTGGTAAGAACCTATTCTGATCTCAGGTTATTCCAAGGCGACGGCAACTCTGGCAAAACCAATAACTCACACCCAGGAAAACGAACTCAGGAAGAGTCCGAGGAGCAGCTCCAGCTTCCTAATTGCTGATGAGCCAATTATTTTTGCAGCTACCAACAAATTCCCTGCCCTAACGAGCACACAACACGACGAGCTTGTAAGATTCGCTCAGGTGAGGTTGTGAAGCCACTGGCAGCTCTGCTTGGAGGACACATTTCAAGGGTGTCATAAGCCCAAATCTCCCTCGTTATTTTATAACAATAAAATTTGAGCGTAACGGGTCATTTTGGGTTTCGTAAGGCATTTTCCAAACCACTGGTTGGATCTGGTTCCCCCAACCACCCCTCACCACCTCCAGTAAACCCCCAAAACCTGCTGGCCTGGACCCCCATACCCCCTCATTTGACCAGATCTGCCCAGCTCCACTAGCCAAAATCCCCCCCCACCAGATTAAACCC
>NW_015091583.1:32206-32746 GCF_001431845.1 Calidris pugnax | reverse complement strand
TGAGCCGAATGTACTGGGTCATGACCATGGCGTTGCCCTGCAGGTCCCACAGCCCCGAGCTGGCCGAGCCCACACCTGCGGCCCACACACACACCCCCCATCGGTACCGGTTACCGTGACACCGGGTACCGGGGGCACCCCCCTCTCCTCCTCCACCGCCTCCTCCCCACTCACCCTGGTAGGGTTTGGAGAGCGAATGCTCCCGTTTGAGGTGCTCCTCCGTCTGCTCGGCCCGCAACCCGCCCAGCGCCACCGCTACCAGCAGCACCAACCGGGCCCGCCACCGGCCTGCCGCCGCCGCCATCTTCCTCCTCCCACCGCCCCCTCCTTCCCTCCTCCCCGCCCGCGCTCGCTCATTGGCCGCCGCCACAGGCCGTCCCGCCTGCCGATTGGTCGAGAGGACCTGTCTGTCAACAGGGCGGCGGGGCAGAGGGGGGAGGTGATGTAGTTCCGGCTCATTTAAAGGGTCCGCGCATGGATATCTCGAGCATTAGAACGGAGGATGCCCCCAACCGGGTGCCCCCCCGGGTCCTAATGCCC
>NW_015091583.1:26905-30957 GCF_001431845.1 Calidris pugnax | reverse complement strand
CCGCCGCGGCCTCCGTGAGGAGAGCCCGCTCCACCTCCGGCGGTTCCCCGGCCTGCCCCGCGGTTGGCGGGTTTGGGGCGGCGGGGCCGGGGCGGGGGGGGGCGGCGTTCGAAGCCACGGCGGCCCCCGCTCCCCATCATCATCCTCATCTTCATCTTCATCGTTATCATCCTCGTCCCCCCCGCCGCTGCTGCCGCCGCTGCTGCTCCTCCTGGCGCTGCCCGGCGGCGGGGGCGCGGTACCGGCGGCGGCGGGAGGGGACAGCGTGATCCTGGGGATGCGGCTGGAAGAGAGCACCAAACCGGGAGCGGGGGGTTCGGTGCCCACCCGGGGGCCCATCTGGGTGACGGAAGGCAGCGAGGTGTTGTTGCGCCTCTACGGGTTGGGGTTGGGGCCCCGTACGGCCGAACGGGTGGCTTTCGCCGAGCTCCGGCCGGTGGCCACCACCGACGACAACCTCAACGCCTCCTCGGTGGCCAACGGCACCTGCCCCGAACGTTCTCAGGATCTCCTGGTTCAACCCGGCCCCGCCGAGGCCCGCGACACCTCAGCGTTGTTGAGGGTGAGGGTCCAACCTCTACGGAAAGACGAACAAACCAAGACCTACGTCCTCTGCACCCAACGGAGACCCGGCCAACCTTGGGTCCTCCACACCGGGGCCGACGGGAGGATCGTGGTCTTGGAGGAGAAGAAGTCTCTCCTGCCCCTCTGGCTCCAGGTGATCCTCATCGTCGGGTTGTTGGTCCTCTCGGGGATGTTCAGCGGGCTCAACTTGGGCTTGATGGCCTTGGACCCCATGGAGTTGCGCATCGTGCAGAACTGCGGCACCGAGAAGGAGAAACGTTACGCCCGTAAGATCGAGCCCATCCGTCGGAAGGGGAATTACCTCCTCTGTTCCCTCCTGCTGGGCAACGTCTTGGTCAACACCACCCTCACCATCCTCCTGGACGATCTCATCGGCTCCGGCATCGGGGCGGTGGTGGCTTCCACCATCGGCATCGTCATCTTCGGGGAGATCGTGCCCCAAGCATTGTGTTCCCGCCACGGCTTGGCCGTAGGGGCCAACACCATCGTGGTCACCAAGTTCTTCATGTTGGTGACGTTCCCCCTCTCCTACCCCATCAGCAAGCTCCTGGACTGGATCCTGGGCCAGGAGATCGGCACCGTCTACAACCGGGAGAAGCTGGTGGAGATGTTGAAGGTGACGGAACCCTACAACGACCTGGTGAGGGAAGAGCTCAACATGATCCAGGGGGCCTTGGAGCTGCGCACCAAGACGGTGGAGGACGTGATGACCCCCTTGCAGAACTGCTTCATGATCAACAGCGACGCCATCCTGGACTTCAACACCATGTCAGAGATCATGGAGAGCGGCTACACCCGCATCCCCGTCTACGAGGATGAGCGCTCCAACATCATGGACATCCTCTATGTCAAGGACCTGGCCTTCGTCGACCCCGACGACTGCACCCCCCTCAAGACCATCACCAAGTTCTACAACCACCCCGTCCACGTCGTCTTCCACGACACCAAGCTGGACGCCATGCTGGAGGAGTTCAAAAAAGGTGAGGGGGGGGTCGGGGGTGGGTGTTTTCTGCCCCTCGGAGGGGGCTGGAAGCAAAAATATGGGGAGTTTTACCTTCTGGGGTTGGAGTTGACTTCACTTGGGGCTTCCTGGGGTCTACCAGGATTTGGGGGAGAGGGGTCACGATGAGGAGGGGAGGTGGAACTGGGGGGGGGCAGCTCCTTGGTGCCCCCCAACCCCTCGGGCGTCGGGGGTTTGGTGCGTAACGGGGTTGGGCCGGGGAGGGAAACCCTGGGCTTCACCGGTGGTGGAGATGGTGGTGACGGTGGTGACGGAGCAACCAAGCCCCGGGGGAAACACTTTGGGAGTGTTTACTTTCCTCTTTCTTTTCTTTTTTTTTTTATTTTTAATTACTGGCCCCGGAGGCTCTTGAATAAGCTGCTGGGAGACCTTGTGGCTCCCTCTTCCTGGGCCTCTTGGGTGCTCCTGGGGCACCAAAAACCCAGGGGGAGAAGGAGGAGGAGGACCAGGAAGGGCCACCTTAGCTCCCAAGAAGGATTTCCCCCCCAGGAAAAGGATTTCCCCCCCAGAAAAAGGATTTCCCCCCCCGTGTTGTCCCCACTCAGGGGACCCCCCAGAGCAGGAGACCCTCCTGCCCTCCCCACAGCTCCTACTGGTGTGGGACTGGTCACCAGTGTCCAGGAGGGGATGAAATGAAGCTCCTGGGTGATTCCAGGCCATCCCAGCTCCGTGCCTGACCCCACGTTCTCCTCCAGCCCCCCCTGGGCCCCCCCGGGCCGAGGCGTCACCAGAAACGGGGCAATTTGCCGCCGTTTCAGAGCGTGGGTTTGGTTTTTTGGGGTGTTTATTTCTTTTTTGGCTGAGATTGTGGAGATTTAATAACTCCTCCTCGCCCTGAGCTTGGTTTGGGAGCTGGTGGGTCCGAGCTTGGCTGATTTTTTGGGGGGGGGGATGGGGGGGTAGGTGGGACACGGTGGCTCTGCTCCCCTAAAATCTCACCCCATCTTTCTTCTGGTTCCCCCCCCCCCCCCCCGCCCCGAGGAGGGGGCTGGCGGTTACGATGCCGAGGAGGGGGATGGCAGCGTTTTGGGGGCTGCCCTCCCCAGTGGGCACCCCAAAAACCCTCCTGGGGGCAAAGAGCATCTCCCCCCGCTTTGAGAATGCCCCCGGCCCTCCCGTTGGACCCCCCCCAGCCCCAAAAAAAACCCCAAAACCCCCTTGATTCCGGAGCGGAGCGGCCGGAACTAGAGTTATCCCGGCTGCTGGCACCGGCTTTTCCCTCCCAGGAATCCTTATTAAAGGATTTAAAACACGCTGGTTCCGGTTACAAAGCCTCCCGTGGCCTGTCGGGGGGTTATTTTAATTTTTTCATCATGGGGGGGAGGAATTTGGGGGGCTGTTTTTTGTGGTTCCTCCCTTGGGAGGAGGCTGCAGCACCCCCCTGCTTGGGGGGAGACGTGGGGTGGAAGGAGGAGATGAAAAAAAAGGATAAAGAAGTGGGGGGGGGGGAAGGGAAAATCAAGCTTTTGATCGTCTGGGGGGTGTTGGGTGTGGGGGGGGGGGGGGGGGGGGGGGTAGGTGGGACACGGTGGCTCTGCTCCCCTAAAATCTCACCCCGGGGAGCAGACCCCCCCCACCCCCGAGGAGGGGGCTGGCGGTTACGACGCCGAGGAGGGGGATGGCAGCGTTTTGGGGGCTGCCCTCCCCAGTGGGCACCCCAAAACCCCTCCTGGGGGCAAAGAGCATCTCCCCCCGCTTTGAGAATGCACCTGGCCGTCCCGTTGGACCCCCCCCAGCCCCAAAAAAAACCCCAAAACCCCCTTGATTCCGGAGCGGAGCGGCCGGAACTAGAGTTATCCCGGCTGCTGGCACCGGCTTTTCCCTCCCAGGAATCCTTATTAAAGGATTTAAAACACGCTGGTTCCGGTTACAAAGCCTCCCGTGGCCTGTCGGGGGGTTATTTTAATTTTTTCATCATGGGGGGGAGGAATTTGGGGGGCTGTTTTTTGTGGTTCCTCCCTTGGGAGGAGGCTGCAGCACCCCCCTGCTTGGGGGGAGACGTGGGGTGGAAGGAGGAGATGAAAAAAAAGGATAAAGAAGTGGGGGGGGGGGAAGGGAAAATCAAGCTTTTGATCGTCCTAATCGCAGGGCTTGGCAGAGGGACCTCTCCCCCCACCTCAAAACCTCCCCCCCAGGTGCCACCAAGGTGTCCCTGGGGGGGTGACAGCTCCCGGAGTGACACCCCGGGCTCAGCACGGCGCCTTTTTCCCCTTTTTCCCATTATTTCTCCTTTTTCCTCACTCTAACATCAAGCCTTGAGTGGGGAACCTCCCCCCTCCCCACATGAGGGACTGGGGGTGTTGCTCTCCCTCCCCAAGGGGGGGTCCATGGGGGGGTGGGGGGTGACACCGTGGCTCGGGGCTCCCCCCACCCCGTGTTTTGTGTTTGCTCCCCATCCTGACTCATCCTCACCGTGGTGGGGGGGGGGGGGGAAAAAGGGGTCTTC
>NW_015091583.1:25654-26880 GCF_001431845.1 Calidris pugnax | reverse complement strand
GCTTTTAGGGGCTTTTTTCCCACCCCCCCCCCCCCACTCCTTCTCCCCGGGGTTGGGCTGAAGAAGGAGACAAAGGGGAGCTCGCCCAGTGCCCGTCCCTAAAATTAGCTTTTCCCTGAGCGACAAGGGGCCTGCGGCTCTAAAATTAAATAAGTGGATAACGCCGGGGAGGGAGGATTTGGGCCGGGGCTGGAGGGGGGTTTCAAACGGGGCACCTTATTTTGGGGTCAGGGAGGGAAAAGTGGTCTTTTTCCCTGCCTCAGTTTCCCCAGGCTGAGGGTCCCGGGTCCAAAGGGGCACCCTGGGCTTCTCCAGGCTCGGCTCCTCTCCCTCCCTGCAGCAGAAGGGGATGTTCCTCATCCCAGGAAGTTTTTCCCCGGTGTGATTTTGGGATAAAAGAGGAGGAAGAGCACAGGGAGGGGGGGAAGGCTCGGCGAGCACCCGGCAGCCGGGGCAGGAGCTTGGCCGCCAACCGGCGCTTCGAATTTAGCCAGAATTGGGCAAAAAGCATCCTTTTTGATGAGAGGAAGCAGGAATTTGGGGATATTTGGGCTCTGGGATGGGGTGGTGGGACACGGTGTCCCTTCCTCTGGGATGGGACATTCGGGGAGGGACAAGGACACGGGTGGGACCCCCCCAAATTCCTGGCTGCGTCCCCGGTGTCGGGGTGTCGTCACCCCACGGCCACTCACCCCAGATCCTCTGGGGACACGTCCCAGCTCTTGTCACCCCCACCTGAGGTGACAGGGAGGTGCCATGAGCCTGGCAGGCGCCACTCTCCTGGGCTTAATTACTGTCATTACGCTGGGAATTAGTGCCCAGCCCAGGGGCTCGTTAAGATTTTTCACCCGTTTATTGTTTCCTGTTCAAGGGGGAGGGAAGGGCTGGTCCTGGTGACATCTCAGGGTGGTGACATCTCAGGATGGTGACATCTCTGGGTACGGGGACACGGTGGGGAGGCTGGGGGTACCCCAGGGTGGGGGTTTGGGGGGGTCTCCCCTTTCCAACGTCCGTGTGTCTGTCCGCAGGGAAGTCCCACCTGGCCATCGTGCAGAAGGTGAACAACGAAGGGGAAGGAGATCCCTTCTACGAGGTGCTGGGGTTGGTGACGCTGGAGGACGTCATCGAGGAGATCATCAAGTCGGAGATCCTGGACGAGTCGGACACCTACAGTAGGTTTTGGGGCTCTCCCCCACCCTCACCCCACGGCATGTCGGGGTCCCTCC
>NW_015091583.1:19418-24771 GCF_001431845.1 Calidris pugnax | reverse complement strand
ACTCCTTCTCCCCGGGGTTGGGCTGAAGAAGGAGACAAAGGGGAGCTCGCCCAGTGCCCGTCCCTAAAATTAGCTTTTCCCTGAGCGACAAGGGGCCTGCGGCTCTAAAATTAAATAAGTGGATAACGCCGGGGAGGGAGGATTTGGGCCGGGGCTGGAGGGGGGTTTCAAACGGGGCACCTTATTTTGGGGTCAGGGAGGGAAAAGTGGTCTTTTTCCCTGCCTCAGTTTCCCCAGGCTGAGGGTCCCGGGTCCAAAGGGGCACCCTGGGCTTCTCCAGGCTCGGCTCCTCTCCCTCCCTGCAGCAGAAGGGGATGTTCCTCATCCCAGGAAGTTTTTCCCCGGTGTGATTTTGGGATAAAAGAGGAGGAAGAGCACAGGGAGGGGGGGAAGGCTCGGCGAGCACCCGGCAGCCGGGGCAGGAGCTTGGCCGCCAACCGGCGCTTCGAATTTAGCCAGAATTGGGCAAAACACATCCTTTTTGATGAGAGGAAGCAGGAATTTGGGGATATTTGGGCTCTGGGATGGGGTGGTGGGACACGGTGTCCCTTCCTCTGGGATGGGACTTTCGGGGAGGGACAGGGACACTGGTGGGACCCCCCCAAATTGCTGGCTGCGTCCCTGGTGTCGGGGTGTTGTCACCCCACGGCCACTCACCCCAGATCCTCTGGGGACACGTCCCAGCTCTTGTCACCCCCACCTGAGGTGACAGGGAGGTGCCATGAGCCTGGCAGGCGCCACTCTCCTGGGCTTAATTACTGTCATTACGCTGGGAATTAGTGCCCAGCCCAGGGGCTCGTTAAGATTTTTCACCCGTTTATTGTTTCCTGTTCAAGGGGGAGGGAAGGGCTGGTCCTGGTGACATCTCAGGGTGGTGACATCTCAGGATGGTGACATCTCTGGGTACGGGGACACGGTGGGGAGGCTGGGGGTACCCCAGGGTGGGGGTTTGGGGGGGTCTCCCCTTTCCAACGTCCGTGTGTCTGTCCGCAGGGAAGTCCCACCTGGCCATCGTGCAGAAGGTGAACAACGAAGGGGAAGGAGATCCCTTCTACGAGGTGCTGGGGTTGGTGACGCTGGAGGACGTCATCGAGGAGATCATCAAGTCGGAGATCCTGGACGAGTCGGACACCTACAGTAGGTTTTGGGGCTCTCCCCCACCCTCACCCCACGGCATGTCGGGGTCCCTCCTTTCCCCACCAACCCCCCCACCCCCTAAACACCCCGCTCCCCACAGCCGACAACCGCAGCAGGAAGAGGGTGGGCAACCAGAAGAACAAGAGGGACTTCTCGGCCTTCAAGGACCCCGTCAATGAGCAGAAGGTGAAGGTGTCCCCCCAGCTGCTCTTGGCCGCTCATCGCTTCCTCTCCACCGGTGAGTTTGTTGTTTTGGGGAGGTGTGGGGGGGGTCAGGACACCCCTCAGCTGCGAAACGCCGGCACAGATGGCTCCCCGAGACCGGTTGAGTTGGGTTTGGTGGCCCCGGTGGCCACGTGGGCTCTGTTCCTGTCCCCAACACCGAGGGGACAACCTCGGTGGTTGGTCGCTCCAACCATCTCGTTGAGAAATTCCGGGGTGCTTGGCTCTTTGTCCCACTCTGCTCCCCCCAAAACGAGAAGGGATGGGGTTTGGGGATGCCTCTGATGCTCAGCAGGTCCCTGTCCCTCCAGGATGGTCCTCTTCCCTCCCTGGCACGTGTGTGCTCAGGACTTGGGGCTGGACCCGTGGGTTTCTCCCCCAGGAAGGTGACGATGGGGCCCAGAGAGAGGGATGGAGGGGTCGTACCTTCACCTGGAGGGACAAGGACTGTGGCTCTGACCCCCCCGGACCCGTGGGTTTCTCCCCCAGGAAGGTGTCGATGGGGCCTAGAGAGAGGGATGGAGGGGCCGTACCTTCACCTGGAGGGTGGGGAGAGGGACAAGGACTGCGGCTCTGACCCCCCCTGTCCCTTTTCTCTCTCAGAGGTGACGCTTTTCACCCCCAACTTCATCTCGGAGAAGATCCTCCTGCGGCTCCTCAAATGCTCCGACGTCATCCAGGAGCTGAAGTTTGATGATGAGAACAAGAAGTCCCCACGCCACTTCCTCTACTGCAAGAACAAGGCTGCTGACTACTTCATCCTCATCCTGCAGGTACCCCAGGGTGAAGGAGTTGGGGAGGAACCCTTGGGGGAACCCCTCAGGTGACCATCACCCACCAAGGGGGGGGTCACCACCCATCCCAGCGCCGCGGGACGTGGCTCATGGTGTCCATCTCTCCTTCTTCAGGGCAAGGTGGAGGTGGAGGCCGGCAAGGAATGCATGAAGTTTGAAGCTGGAGCTTTCTCCTACTATGGGGTGATGGCCATCAGCCCCTCTCCCCCCTCTGGTGAGACCCCCCCTCTGATCTCCTGGGTGCTGTGGGGGCTCTGAGCCACCCCGGGGTGGGGGGTGCTGCGTGGCCAGTACTTGCCACCCATGTGGCAGAAGGTCCGTGCCTGAGGGAGGGGGTTGAAAACCCACTGTCCCCTCTTTCTGACTACTTCATCCTCATCCTGCAGGTACCCCAGGGTGAAGGAGTTGGGGAGGAACCCTTGGGGGAACCCCTCAGGTGACCATCACCCACCAAGGGGGGGGTCACCACCCATCCCAGCGCCGCGGGACGTGGCTCATGGTGTCCATCTCTCCTTCTTCAGGGCAAGGTGGAGGTGGAGGCCGGCAAGGAATGCATGAAGTTTGAAGCTGGAGCTTTCTCCTACTATGGGGTGATGGCCATCAGCCCCTCTCCCCCCTCTGGTGAGACCCCCCCTCTGATCTCCTGGGTGCTGTGGGGGCTCTGAGCCACCCCGGGGTGGGGGGTGCTGCGTGGCCAGTACTTGCCACCCATGTGGCAGAAGGTCCGTGCCTGAGGGAGGGGGTTGAAAACCCACTGTCCCCTCTTTTTGGGGCCACCAGAGGAGGAATGGTGTCCCCTGACCCCACTGGTGGTGACATTAGGGTCCTGTGTGCCCCATAACCACCCCCATTTCTCCTGTAGAGCAGGGGGGGGACATTGGTGGCCAAGCAGGCCAGCGTGGTGGCCATTCCCAACTCTCCCTGCTGTTCCTGTGTCACCCCAGCTTTCCCAGCACGTCCCCATGTCCCCAAAACCCCCCCGTTTCCCCACAGAGAGACTCATCCAACGTTTTGGGGGGGAGGTGGGTCACGGGGGCCACCGTGGGGCAGGGGGATGTGTGGGTCTGGGCCAGGTTCTGGGTTCCCTGGCTGTTGGGCAAGTGATGGGGAGGGACAGCGATGCCTCAGCCTGGGGGGGTCACACACATCATGGGGGGGGTTCAGGGTTGCCTTGAGGTGGCCATGTGTCCTGTGACCACCAGGTTCCATGTCCTCAAAGCCCCACGAGATGGGGTTGAGCCTTCACCGGTGTCACCAGAAGGTGGGCTCAACACCTTGTAGAGTGACCAACGTGGTGCAGGGTTTGATGGGGGGGTCCTACAGGGTGGTTGACCCCCCTCAATGTCTTGTGTGTCCCCCCATCCCTACCCCAGCAGAGCTCCGGTCGCCGTCCCACGTCAGCAGCTTGAACCGTTCGGCCTCCCTGAGCTACCACGAACGCTCCGACTCCGTCTCCTCCCCCGTCGGGGGCAGCAACAACCAGCTCAACGCCAGCGCCGGGCCCCAGTACGTGGCCGACTTCAGCGTCCGCGCCCTCACCGACCTCCAGTTCGTCAAGGTGAGGAGGGGGAGGTCAACAAGGGACACCCCCCCACCCAAAGGGATGTCCCCACACCACTCTCGCCCCCTAATTCCTAAAGGCAGCACTTGGGCTTTGCTTAGGTTTAGGTGGGCTTTCCACCTAACCTGGTGGCCTTCTATGATGGGTTGGGTAGGTCAGGAGATATGGGATGACTTGGGGATGTGGTCTACCTGGGCTTCTGTAAGGCCTTTGGTGTGGTCCTCTCACAACATCCTGCTCCCTAAATTGGAAGGATATAGATTTGATGGGTGGACTTTTCAGTGGATGAGGAATTGGGTGGGTGGTCGCATCCAGAGGGTGGTACTCCATGGCTGGAAGGGCAGATGGAGAGCGGTGACAAGAGGTGTCCCTCAAGGGGCCGTGCTGGGACCCATAGTGTTTAACCTTTTTATCAAGGATATAGACAGAAGGATTGAGAGCACCATCAGCAGATGACACCAAGGTGTGGGGTGGTATCCATCCACCAGAGGGACAGGATGTCATCCAGAGGGACCTGGAGAGGTGGGCCCAGGTGAACCTCATGAGGTTCAACAAGAGCAAGTGGAGGAACAATACAGCCTGGGGGATGAAGAGCAGCCCCGAGGAGAAGAACTTGGGGGTGCTGCATAGAATCATAGCATGGGTTGGGTTGGGTTGGAAGGGACCTTAAAGATCATCTAGTTCCAACCCCCCTGCCCTGGGCAGGGACACCTCCCACTAGAGCAGGTTGCTCAAAGCCCTGACTTCTCATCCCCAACTCAAAGCTGATGGATGAGCTGATGGACACGAGCAGGCAGTGGGCACTCACAGCCCAGAAGGCCAACCCCATCCTGAGATACATCAGGAGATACGTTGCCAGCAGGTCCAGAGAGGGGATTCTGCTACTTTGCTCTGGTGAGACCTCACCTGGAGCGTTGTGTGCAGGTCTGGAGCCCTCAATGGAGGAAAGATATGGAGCTGATGGAGAGGGTCACTGAAATACTGGGGGGGTTGGAGCCCCTCTGCTCCGAGGACAGGCTGAGGGAGCTGGGGTTGTTCAGCCTGGAGAAGACAAGGCTTTGAGGAGACCTTGGAGCCCCTTCCAGTTGTTCCAAAGGGCTGCAGTGACACAATGAGGGGCTTGGAGTTGGAGAAAAGCAGATTTAGACCGGAGATGAGGAGAAAGTTCTTACTGGGAGGGTGGTGGAGCACTGAAACGGGTTTCCAGGGAGGTGGTTGAGGCCCCATCCCTGGAGATACTCAAGATGAAGCTCCATGGGGCAACCTGCTCTAGTTGGGGGGTGGGACTAGATGACTTTTGGGGAGATCCCATCCAGCCTGGAGCCCATTCCATGGGATTCCCTGCTTTTTTTTCTCTCCTTCCATCCCTGGAGATACTCAAGGTGAAGCTCCATGGGGCAACCTGCTCTAGTTGGGGGGTGGGACTAGATGACTTTTGGGGAGATCCCATCCAGCCTGGAGCCCATTCCATGGGATTCCCTGCTTTTTTTTCTCTCCTCCCTCTTCCCAGATCACGCGACAGGAATACCAGAATGGCCTGATGGCCTCTCGCATAGACAGTTGTCCCCAATCCCCCGACAGCAACGTCACCCCCAAATCCGAACCGGCTTTACCCGAAAAACCCCAACCATCCACCACC
>NW_015091583.1:15014-18100 GCF_001431845.1 Calidris pugnax | reverse complement strand
AAAAAAAATAAATATCTATATCTGTATTTCGGTCTCTGTGCTTTGTGGGGGGGTCACGGGGGAAGGAGGGGGGGTTACAAATCCTCCAAGACCCCAAATCCAACCAATTTACCCCCCCTAAAAAAATCATTGAGAAAAATCCCCAGTCTCCAAACACCGTGCCGGGTTGGTAGCCACCTCGGCAGTGATGGTTGCCCAACTGGGAATCCTAGGGGGGGGGAAAGGGGGGGCCACCTCTGTGTCTGGTTCTTCTTGGGGACCTGGGAGGGCAGCAACTGATTTGGGGGTGTCCCCTGGCTCAGAGGCCACAGCCACCTTGGTGGCCACCAGCTCCTCCTTGTTGGGGTGGTGGCCCCAGCGTTGCTCCTTGTGGTCACCACCTTCAGTACAACGTCCCCACCAAGGGACTGACCCCCCCACCAGCCTTGGGGGGCCACCAAGCCCCCCACATCCCAAGGAGTGGCCACAGGATGATTTTTCTGGGGCTGATTTAAGGCTTTTTCTTCCCGAGAAGTTTTCTAACACCCCCCACCCCCTGGTGGGGACAGTGACCTCCTTCAGTGCCATCCCCCCAACCAAACCCCCACTTTTGGGGTCTTTTTCTAGGAAGGAAGGGGTCGCCAGCCAGAAAAGTGTCCCTGTGACCCCCCCTCCCCTTATTGCGGCCACATTTTGGGGGTGACACCCCCCTCGCCAGCCCACGCTGGGACAGAGATGGTGTTGGGGTGTCGGGGGGGGGTTGTTTACCCATCAGAGAGGGGGTGAGGTGACATCGTGTGTCCCTCAGCGTGGTGGCCCCCCTCCTCCAAGGTGTCCAGCAGGTCCTTCGCCTCCCCTTGGGCCACCTCGCGGGGCAACCGGCCCTTGGCATCGGGGACGGTGGCCACCGCCGGGCTGTGCCCCAGGAGGAGGGCACAGAGCTCCCGGTGGCCTTGCTCGGCCGCCTGTGGGGGACACAGAATCACAGGATCTTCTAGGTTGGAAGGGACCTTCAAGATCATCTTGGCCAACCGTCAACCCAACTGACAAAAATAGACACCCACACAACAAACTGCCACTTTGCTCTGCTCTGGTGAGACCTCACCTGGAGTACTGTGTGCAGGTCTGGAGCCCTCAATATAAGGAGGACATGGACCTGATGGAGAGGGTCCAGAGGAGGGCCACCAGGATGATCAGGGGGATGGAGCACCTCTGCTACGAGGACAGGCTGAGGGAGCTGGGGTTGTTCAGCCTGGAGAAGAGGAGGCTCCAGGGAGACCTAATAGCGGCCTTCCAGTACCTGAAGGGAGCTACAGGAAGGCTGGGGAGAGCCTGTTTAGAAAGGGCTGCAGTGACAGGACGAGGGGCAATGGCTTCAAGCTGGAGGGGAACAGATTTAGACTGGAGATTAGGAGAGGGTTCTTCACTGGGAGGGTGGTGGAGCACTGGAACAGGTTGCCCAGGGAGGTGGTTGAGGCCCCATCCCTGGAGATATTCAAGGAGAGGCTCGACGAGGCCCTGGGCAACCTGGTCTAGTTGGGGGTGTCCCTGCTGACTGCGGGGGGGTCGGACTAGATGGCCTTTGGAGGTCCCTTCCGGCCTGGGCAATTCTA
Source organism: Calidris pugnax (assembly GCF_001431845.1). Taxonomy (NCBI): domain Eukaryota; kingdom Metazoa; phylum Chordata; class Aves; order Charadriiformes; family Scolopacidae; genus Calidris; species Calidris pugnax. The sequence goes on along the minus strand of NW_015091583.1, from coordinate 16,508 downwards.
TGATTCTATGATTCTATGAATATATGTTTTCGGAAGGAGAAATGGGCTCTCAGAAGTTGAACTATAATGTAAATGATACACTAAGCTCAGCAAACGTAGAATTTTTCTGAAGATATGAATAGGTTTGGTGATTATTATCTAATTTGGATCTGTTAAGTATTTGCCTAAATTACTTGCCATTTTAAATCTCAGGTTCTCTTGGGTTTCTTTATCTGACATTATAGTTGCCCTTCTCTGGACCCGCTCCAGCACCTCAATGTCTTTTTTATGGTAGGGGGCCCAAAACTGGACACAGTACTCGAGGTGGGGTCTCACCAGTGCCGAGTACAGGGGGATGATCACCTCGTGGGTCCTACTTGCCACACTGTTCTTGATCAAGGCCAGGATGCTGGTGGCCTTCTTGGCCACCTGGGCACACTGCTGGCTCCTGTTCAGCCAACAGTTGACCAACACCCCCAGGTCCTTTTCTGCTCCAGCCACTCTGCCCCCAGCCTGGAGCACCCATGGGGTTGGTGTGACCGAGGTGCAGGACCCAACACTTGGCCTTGTTGAACCTCATTCTGTTGGTCTCAGCCCATCCATCCAGCCTGTCCAGATCCCTCTGCAAAGCCTCTCTACCCTCCAGCAGATCAACACTCCCACCCAACTTGGTGTCATCTGCAAATTTGCTGAGGGTGCATTCGATCCCCTCATCCAGATCATTGATAAAGATGTTAAAGAGAACTGGTCCCAGTACTGAGCCCTGTGGGACCCCACTGGTGACTGGACACCAGCTGGATTTAACTCCATTCCCCACCACTCTCTGGGTCCCTCCCCAACAAGGGTGACACAACCCTTGTCACCACCGTGGTGACACGACGGGGGGGTTGTGAAGGGAAAGGGGGGACACCCCCCCATTCCTGCCACCCACCTTGTGCAGGCTGGTGCGGCCGTCCCCGTCGGTGGCCAGTGGGTCAGCCCCGTGGGCTAGCAGTAGCCGGGCCACGGCCAGGTGGCCACAGTAGCTGGCACGGTGCAGGGGGGTGGCCCCCCCGGGGGTGCGGGCGTTGCAGCGAGCCCCCCACCTTAGCAGCAGCTGGCAGACCCCCAGGTGCCCGTTGCGGCTGGCGTAGTGCTGGGGAGGGGAAAAAAAACAAGCAAGGAGGGGTTATGGGTGGGCAGGGGGCTCTGTGGTCCTCCCCCGGACACCCCCAAATTGTGGGGGGTGTGTGTGGGTCCCCCCTGCCCTCCCCTACCAGTGCTGTGTACCCCGCTGAGTCGGTCTGGCTGGGCTCCCCCCGACGCTCCAGCAGCTCCCGCACCCGCTGCTCGTCCCCGTCCCGCGCCGCCGACCAGATCCCTGGGGGGAGAGAAGGGGAAAGTTGGGGGGGGACACGTGTCAGGCAGGGTCTGCACCCCCCAGACCTGCCCGCACCCCTACCCACCCCCCCCAGGCCTTCCCTGCACCCCCCAGCCCTGTCTGCACTCCCCAGACCTGCCCACAGCCCCCAGCCC
>NW_015091583.1:5666-10412 GCF_001431845.1 Calidris pugnax | reverse complement strand
GGGGGGGCAAAAAGGGAAGGGGGGGGGGCATTAGAAAAGTTGTCAGGAAGAAAAAATCCTTAAATCGTCCCAAAAAATCATCCTGTGGCCGCTGCCCAAAAAAGGAGGGGGGGGGCTCGGTGCCACCCCCCCCACCCCACAAGGTCCAGGAGGGGGGGATGTGGCACTGGTGCCACCCCCCACCCCCTCACCCCCCCCATGAGGGGGTGTTGGGTGGCAGTTGTCCCCCCAAAAACCAGTATCGGTGCTGGGGGGTGACAGTCCCCAAGGTGGGTGTTGGTTTTGGGGTGAAAGTCCCCAAAATGGGCACCGGTACCAAGGTGGCAGTGCCCAAGGTGGTGTTTTGGGGTGAAAGTCCCCAAAATGGGCACCGGTGCCAAGGTGGCAGTCCCCAAAGTGGGGGTTTGGGGTGAAAGTCCCCAAAATGGGCACCAGTGCCAAGCTGGCAGTGCCCAAGGTGGTGGTTTTGGGGTGAAAGTCCCCAAAATGAGCACCAGTGCCAAGGTGGCAGTGCCCAAGGTGGTGGTTTGGGGTGAAAGGCCCCAAAATGGGCACCGATGCCAGGGTGGCAGTGCCCAAGATGGTGGTTTGGGGTGAAAGTCCCCAAAATGGGTACTGGTGCCAAGGTGGCAGTGCCCAAGGTGTTGGTTTTGGGGTGGAAGTCCCCAAAACGGGCACCAGTGCCAAGGTGGCAGTGCCCAAGGTGGGGGTTTGGGGTGAAAGTCCCCAAAATGAGCACCAGTGCCAAGGTGGCAGTGCCCAAGGTGGGGGTTTGGGGTGAAAGTCCCCAAAATGAGCACCAGTGCCAAGGTGGCAGTGCCCAAGGTGGGGGTTTGGGGTGAAAGTCCCCAAAATGAGCACCAGTGCCAAGGTGGCAGTGCCCAAGGTGGGGGTTTGGGGTGAAAGTCCCCAAAATGAGCACCAGTGCCAAGGTGGCAGTGCCCAAGGTGGGGGTTTGGGGTGAAAGTCCCCAAAATGAGCACCAGTGCCAAGGTGGCAGTGCCCAAGGTGGGGGTTTGGGGTGAAAGTCCCCAAAATGAGCACCAGTGCCAAGGTGGCAGTGCCCAAGGTGGGGGTTTGGGGTGAAAGTCCCCAAAATGAGCACCAGTGCCAAGGTGGCAGTGCCCAAGGTGGGGGTTTGGGGTGAAAGTCCCCAAAATGAGCACCAGTGCCAAGGTGGCAGTGCCCAAGGTGATGGTTTGGGGTGGAAGTCCCCAAAACGGGCACCAGTGCCAAGGTGGCAGTGCCCAAGGTGGGGGTTTGGGGTGAAAGTCCCCAAAATGGGCACCGGTGCCAAGGTGGCAGTCCCCAAAGTGGGGGTTTGGGGTGAAAGTCCCCAAAATGGGCACCAGTGCCAAGCTGGCAGTGCCCAAGGTGGTGGTTTTGGGGTGAAAGTCCCCAAAATGAGCACCAGTGCCAGGGTGGCAGTGCCCAAGGTGGTGGTTTGGGGTGAAAGGCCCCAAAATGGGCACCGATGCCAGGGTGGCAGTGCCCAAGATGGTGGTTTGGGGTGAAAGTCCCCAAAATGGGTACTGGTGCCAAGGTGGCAGTGCCCAAGGTGTTGGTTTTGGGGTGGAAGTCCCCAAAACGGGCACCAGTGCCAAGGTGGCAGTCCTGTCCCCAAAACCAGTTGGCAGTGGTCCCCAAGACCCCAAGACCAAGTGGCAGTTCCCAAAAGGGGTGCCAGTGCCGGGGTGGCAGTCCTGTCCCCGAGGTGGGCACCAGTTCTGCGGTGAAAGTCCCCAAAATGGGCACCAGTGCCAGGGTGGCAGTGCCCAAGGTGGTGGTTTGGGGTGGAAGTCCCCAAAATGGGTACCGGTGCCAAGGTGGCAGCCCTGTCCCCAAGGTGGGCACCAGTGCTGAGGTGGCAGTCTCAAAAGGTGGGCACCAGTGCCAGGGTGACATTCCTGTCCCCAAGGTGGGCACCAGTGTCAGGGTGACAGTCCTGTCCCCAAAACCAGTGCCAGGTTACAGTCCTGTCCCCAAGATGGGCACCAGTACCATGGTGGCAGTCCCTATGACGTATACTGGTGCCAGGGTGGCACTCCTGTCCCCATGGTGGGCACCAGAGCCAGGGTGGCATTCCTGTCCCCAAAACCAGTGCCAGGGCAGCAGTCCTGTCCCCAAAACAGGCACCAGTACCATGGTGGCAGTCCCCAAGCCGTATACTGGTGCCAGGGTGGCACTCCTGTCCCCAAGGTGGGCACCAGTGCTAGGGTGACAGTGGTGTCCCCATGGTGGGCACCAGTATCACGGTGGCAGTCCCTATGACGTATACTGGTGCCAGGGTGGCACTCCTGTCCCCATGGTGGGCACCAGAGCCAGGGTGGCATTCCTGTCCCCAAAACCAGTGCCAGGGCAGCAGTCCTGTCCCCAAAACAGGCACCAGTACCATGGTGGCAGTCCCCAAGCCGTATACTGGTGCCAGGGTGGCACTCCTGTCCCCATGGTGGGCACCAGTATCACGGTGGCAGTCCCTATGACGTATACTGGTGCCAGGGTGGCACTCCTGTCCCCATGGGGGGCACCAGAGCCAGGGTGGCAGTCCTGTCCCCAAAACCAGTGCCAGGGCAGCAGTCCTGTCCCCAAAACAGGCACCAGTACCATGGTGGCAGTCCCCAAGCCGTATACTGGTGCCAGGGTGGCACTCCTGTCCCCATGGGGGGCACCAGAGCCAGGGTGGCAGTCCTGTCCCCAAAACCAGTGCCAGGGCAGCAGTCCTGTCCCCAAAACAGGCACCAGTACCATGGTGGCAGTCCCCAAGCCGTATACTGGTGCCAGGGTGGCACTCCTGTCCCCATGGGGGGCACCAGAGCCAGGGTGGCAGTCCTGTCCCCAAAACCAGTGCCAGGGCAGCAGTCCTGTCCCCAAAACAGGCACCAGTACCATGGTGGCAGTCCCCAAGCCGTATACTGGTGCCAGGGTGGCACTCCTGTCCCCATGGGGGGCACCAGAGCCAGGGTGGCAGTCCTGTCCCCAAAACCAGTGCCAGGGCAGCAGTCCTGTCCCCAAAACAGGCACCAGTACCATGGTGGCAGTCCCCAAGCCGTATACTGGTGCCAGGGTGGCACTCCTGTCCCCATGGGGGGCACCAGAGCCAGGGTGGCAGTCCTGTCCCCAAAACCAGTGCCAGGGCAGCAGTCCTGTCCCCAAAACAGGCACCAGTACCATGGTGGCAGTCCCCAAGCCGTATACTGGTGCCAGGGTGGCACTCCTGTCCCCATGGGGGGCACCAGAGCCAGGGTGGCAGTCCTGTCCCCAAAACCAGTGCCAGGGCAGCAGTCCTGTCCCCAAAACAGGCACCAGTACCATGGTGGCAGTCCCCAAGCCGTATACTGGTGCCAGGGTGGCACTCCTGTCCCCATGGGGGGCACCAGAGCCAGGGTGGCAGTCCTGTCCCCAAAACCAGTGCCAGGGCAGCAGTCCTGTCCCCAAAACAGGCACCAGTACCATGGTGGCAGTCCCCAAGCCGTATACTGGTGCCAGGGTGGCACTCCTGTCCCCATGGGGGGCACCAGAGCCAGGGTGGCAGTCCTGTCCCCAAAACCAGTGCCAGGGCAGCAGTCCTGTCCCCAAAACAGGCACCAGTACCATGGTGGCAGTCCCCAAGCCGTATACTGGTGCCAGGGTGGCACTCCTGTCCCCATGGGGGGCACCAGAGCCAGGGTGGCAGTCCTGTCCCCAAAACCAGTGCCAGGGCAGCAGTCCTGTCCCCAAAACAGGCACCAGTACCATGGTGGCAGTCCCCAAGCCGTATACTGGTGCCAGGGTGGCACTCCTGTCCCCATGGGGGGCACCAGAGCCAGGGTGGCAGTCCTGTCCCCAAAACCAGTGCCAGGGCAGCAGTCCTGTCCCCAAAACAGGCACCAGTACCATGGTGGCAGTCCCCAAGCCGTATACTGGTGCCAGGGTGGCACTCCTGTCCCCATGGGGGGCACCAGAGCCAGGGTGGCAGTCCTGTCCCCAAAACCAGTGCCAGGGCAGCAGTCCTGTCCCCAAAACAGGCACCAGTACCATGGTGGCAGTCCCCAAGCCGTATACTGGTGCCAGGGTGGCACTCCTGTCCCCATGGGGGGCACCAGAGCCAGGGTGGCAGTCCTGTCCCCAAAACCAGTGCCAGGGCAGCAGTCCTGTCCCCAAAACAGGCACCAGTACCATGGTGGCAGTCCCCAAGCCGTATACTGGTGCCAGGGTGGCACTCCTGTCCCCATGGGGGGCACCAGAGCCAGGGTGGCAGTCCTGTCCCCAAAACCAGTGCCAGGGCAGCAGTCCTGTCCCCAAAACAGGCACCAGTACCATGGTGGCAGTCCCCAAGCCGTATACTGGTGCCAGGGTGGCACTCCTGTCCCCATGGGGGGCACCAGAGCCAGGGTGGCAGTCCTGTCCCCAAAACCAGTGCCAGGGCAGCAGTCCTGTCCCCAAAACAGGCACCAGTACCATGGTGGCAGTCCCCAAGCCGTATACTGGTGCCAGGGTGGCACTCCTGTCCCCATGGGGGGCACCAGAGCCAGGGTGGCAGTCCTGTCCCCAAAACCAGTGCCAGGGCAGCAGTCCTGTCCCCAAAACAGGCACCAGTACCATGGTGGCAGTCCCCAAGCCGTATACTGGTGCCAGGGTGGCACTCCTGTCCCCAAGGTGGGCACCAGTGCTAGGGTGACAGTGGTGTCCCCATGGTGGGCACCAGTATCACGGTGGCAGTCCCTATGACGTATACTGGTGCCAGGGTGGCACTCCTGTCCCCAAAAC
>NW_015091583.1:720-5160 GCF_001431845.1 Calidris pugnax | reverse complement strand
GATGGTGGTGGTGGTGGGGAGGATGGGAGGAAGCTCAGACCGAGGACTCCTCGGGGTTGGAATCGGGCAGAGGTTGGCGCTGCTGGAGTTTGCGGCGCAGCTCCTCGGCTAAATCGGCGCAGGGTGGGCGCTCCTCGGCACCCAGCGCCAGGCGGATGTACCCGTTGGAAGAAGAACCCCTCAATGGACCCAAGTGGATACGGGTTGGAGAATGGAGAGGTTGCCCGGGGATGGGGGCAGGGGGGGAGGTGGCAAGTGGTGGCCCACCGTTGCGACAAGCGGCGTGCCCCGGCACGATTTTGAGGGAACCGTCGGAATAATAATAACTGGCCGGATCCCAAAGTTTCTCATCCGAATCGGAAGCGGCGCTGGGGACGAAACGGGGGCTGGGGGGTTCCTTGGGCAACTCGATGGGATACACCAAGGTGCTCTCGATGGCTTTGCTCCCTTTGCCCAGTTCCTCCCGTAAACGTCGCCAAAGGGAGAGCACCACCAAGAGCAACACCAAGCACAGGGCGCCCAAGCAAACGGCCACCACCCACACCAGCCCCAAACTCTCCAAAGGTGCCCGTGTCTCCATGGGCACCACGTTCCCCGCCAAAACGGCCACCTGGTACACCTCACCACCCAAACGGGCACCTTGCTCCTCCGAAAAACAACGGTACGTGCCGCTGTGTTGGGCACCGGCCCCCGGGACCACCAGAGCCCGTAAACGGGCATCTTGTAGGACCAGAGCCTGTTGGGCCACCAGAGCCCGGCCTTCAAAGGTCCACAGAGCCTGGGCCAGGTTGGAACCCAAGCGACAAGTCAACACCAGGTCGGTGCCGGCCACCACCGTCACGTTTTTGGGGGTGATGGGTCCTGTGGGAGAGGGGATGAGGAGTCAGGAAGGGGGTGTCACCCTGTCTCCCGGCTCCATGTTGGCATTTTTGGGGGTTTGTTGGGGGGTCTCACCTTGCTTGGCCACCTGGGGGAGGGTGCAGGCACGGGTGTCGGAGCTCAGAACGTCCTGGACCAGCTGGGACCTGAGGGAGGAGGTGACAGGGGTGAGGAGGGGACACTGAGGTGATGGGGGGACCTGGAGGTGACAGAGGGGACCCAGAGGGGATGGAGAGGACCTGGAGATGAGAAGGGACCCAGAGGTGAAGAAGGGGACCCAGAGATGACAGAGGGGAACCAGAGATGATAAGGAGGGGACCCAGAGGTAAGGAGGGCACCCGGAGGTGACAGAGGGGACCCAGAGGTGAAGGAGAGGACTCGGAGGTGATGAGGGGACCCAGAGGTGACAGAGGGGACCTGGAGGTGACAGAGGGGACCCGGAGGTGATGAGGGGGACCTGAAGGTTATGGGGGGGACCTGGAGGTGAAGGAGGGTACGCAGAGTTGAGGACGGGACCTGGAGGTGAGGAGGGGACCCAGAAACGATGGAGAGGACCCGGAGGTGATGTGGGGACCTGGAGGTGAAGGAGGGGACCCAGAAGTGATGAAGGGGACCTGGAGGCAAGGAGGGGACCTGGAGGTGATGGGGGGGACTCAGAGGTGATGGGGAGACCCAGAGGTGAGGAGGGGACCCAGAGGTGAAGGAGAGGACCTGGAGGTGAGGAGGGACCCAGAGGTGAAGGAGGGGACCCAGAGGTAAGGAGGGCACCCAGAGGTGACGGGGGGGACCTGGAAGTGAGGAGGGGAGCCAGAGGTGACAGGGGGGACCCAGAGGTGAAGGAGAGGACTTGGAGGTGATGGGGGGATCCAGAAGTGATGAGGGGGACTTGGAGGTGAGGAGGGGACCCAGAGATGAAAGAGAGGACTTGGAGGTGAAAGATGGGACCCAGAGATGAAGGAGAGAACTGGTGCCAGGGTGGCACTCCTGTCCCCAAAACGGGTACCAGTACCACAGTGGCAGTCCCCAAGATGAATACTGGTGCCAGGGTGATGTTCCTGTCCCCATGGTGGGCACCAGTGCCAGGGTGGCAGTCAGTCCTGTCCCCATGGTGGGCACCAGTACCACGGTGGCAGTCCCCAAGACATATACTGGTGCCAGGGTGGCACTCCTGTCCCCAAAATGGGTACCAGTACCATGGTGGCAGTCCCCAAAATATGACAGGGGGGACCCAGAGGTGAAGGAGAGGACTTGGAGGTGATGGGGGGATCCAGAAGTGATGAGGGGGACTTGGAGGTGAGGAGGGGACCCAGAGATGAAAGAGAGGACTTGGAGGTGAAAGATGGGACCCAGAGATGAAGGAGAGAACTTGGAGGTGACAGAGGGGACCCAGAGGTGATGAGGGGGACCCAGAGGTGACAGAGGGGACCCAGAGGTGATGAGGGGGACCCAGAGGTGAGGAGGGGACCTGGAGGTGAAGGGGGGACCCAGAGGTGAAGGAGGGGACCCGGAGATGAAAGAGGGGACCCAGAGATGATGGGGGGAATCAGGAGGTGAAGGAGGGGACCAGGAGATGAAGGAGGGAACACGGAGGTTATGGGGAAACCCAGAGGTTATGTGGTGGTGACCCCCCCCGGACTCAGAGGTGAAGGAGAGGACCCAGAGGTGACGGAGGCACCAGGAGGTGACGGGAGGAGCTGGTGCCGCAGTGGGGTGACCCCCCCCAAGTCCCCGGGGAGCCCCCCCTTACCCATTGAGGCCGTCGGTGCGGACGCAGAGGCTGGCGTTGCGGCTCCAGGCGCAGTAGGGATCCCGGGCCAGGACACAGTCCGTGCACGACTGGTAACGGCCGCAGTCGGCCAGGGGCAACTGGGCCACCTGGAAACGGGAGCCAGCGAAGAGCAGCTTCTGCAAGGGACAGGGGGTGAGGTGACACGGGCTGAGGTGACAAGACACCCCAGGGGGCCCACCCCTCATCCCCATGGACACCCCTCACCTTCCGCCCGGCCAGGACCAGGCTCTCCACGGGTTGTGCTGGTTCAAAAACCTGCAGCTCCTCCACCAGATGGACACGAGAGCCCAGGTTCAAGGCCTTGTGCACCCAACCGTCACCTGGGGGGACATGGGGGGTGGTGAGGGACGTCCCCACACCCGCCGTGTCCCCCCTCAGAGAATCATAGAATCATAAAATCATTCAGGTTGGAAAAGACCCTTGGGATCATCGAGTCCAACCATCAACTCTACAAAGTTCTCCCCTACACCATATCCCCCAACACCACATCTAAACGACTCTTAAACTCATCCAAGGATGGTGACTCAACCCCCTCCCTGGGCAGCCTCTTCCAGTGTCTGACCACTCTTTCTGGGCAGCAGTCCTGTCCCCAAAACAGGCACCAGTACCATGGTGGCAGTCCCCAAGCCGTATACTGGTGCCAGGGTGGCACTCCTGTCCCCAAGGTGGGCACCAGTGCTAGGGTGACAGTGGTGTCCCCATGGTGGGCACCAGTATCACGGTGGCAGTCCCTATGACGTATACTGGTGCCAGGGTGGCACTCCTGTCCCCATGGTGGGCACCAGAGCCAGGGTGGCATTCCTGTCCCCAAAACCAGTGCCAGGGCAGCAGTCCTGTCCCCAAAACAGGCACCAGTACCATGGTGGCAGTCCCCAAGCCGTATACTGGTGCCAGGGTGGCACTCCTGTCCCCAAGGTGGGCACCAGTGCTAGGGTGACAGTGGTGTCCCCATGGTGGGCACCAGTATCACGGTGGCAGTCCCTATGACGTATACTGGTGCCAGGGTGGCACTCCTGTCCCCATGGTGGGCACCAGAGCCAGGGTGGCATTCCTGTCCCCAAAACCAGTGCCAGGGCAGCAGTCCTGTCCCCAAAACAGGCACCAGTACCATGGTGGCAGTCCCCAAGCCGTATACTGGTGCCAGGGTGGCACTCCTGTCCCCAAGGTGGGCACCAGTGCTAGGGTGACAGTGGTGTCCCCATGGTGGGCACCAGTATCACGGTGGCAGTCCCTATGACGTATACTGGTGCCAGGGTGGCACTCCTGTCCCCAAAACCAGTGGCAGGGTGGCAGTCCTGTCCCCATGGTGGGCACCAGTACCACGGTGGCAGTCCCCAAGATGAATACTGGTGCCAGGGTGGCACTCCTGTCCCCAAAACCAGTGGCAGGGTGGCAGTCCTGTCCCCATGGTGGGCACCAGTGCCAGGGTGGCAGACAGTCCTGTCCCCAAAACCAGTGCCAGGCTGGCAGTCCCCAAGACATATACTGGTGCCAGGGTGGCACTCCTGTCCCCAAAATGGGTACCAGTACCATGGTGGCAGTCCCCAAAATAAATACTGGTGCCAGGGTGGCACTCCTGTCCCCAAAACCAGTGCCAGGGTGACAGTCCCCAAGACGTATACTGGTGCCAGGGTGGCACTCCTGTCCCCAAGGTGGGCACCAGTATCATGGTGGCAGTCCCTATGACATATACTGGTGCCAGGGTGGCACTCCTGTCCCCAAGCCGGGGGCACCATCCCCTCCATCCATCCCCACCCCCCGGGGTGTCCCCC
>NW_015091583.1:0-249 GCF_001431845.1 Calidris pugnax | reverse complement strand
CACACCCCTCCAGGTGTGGCCTCACCACTGCTGAGTACAGGGGGACAATCACCTCCCTACTTCTGCTGGCCACGTTATTTCTAATCCAAGCCAGGATGCCCTTGGCTTTCTTGGCCACCTGGGCACACCATTGGCTCATTTTCAGCCACTTTTCAATTAGAACCCCCAAGTCCTTTTCCACCAGGCAGCTCCAGCCACCCTTCTCCAAGCCTGGGGTCGGTGTGGTCCAAGTGCAGGACCTGGCACTTG
>NW_015091582.1:11145-17215 GCF_001431845.1 Calidris pugnax | reverse complement strand
CCCTCGGCCCTTCCCCAGGTGCCACCAGCCCCATCTCACACCACCAATGCCACCAGTCCCTTTACCAGCTCCTCCTGGTCCCTTGGCATCATCAGCTCGCCACCCTGATTCACACAGTCCTCCCGGCTGGAATCCCAATGTCTGGGGTCATGAGATACCCAATAGCACTTGGTCCCGTGCAGCGTCCAGTTCCTGGGGCAGAGGGTGCACCCCTCGTCCTCTGAAAGACAGGTCAGGACCACAGTCAGCCACCAAGAAGCCACTTTGTCCCCTGCACATCCCAAGAAGGACAAGTGGTTTAGCCCCGTTTGCTCCCCAGGAACACGGGAACGTTCTGAGCTTTGCCTGGTTCTCTACTGGGGAACGGAATATTGGGGAATTTGGGCTGTAAGTTTTTGGGAAACCTGATGGTGCCAAGATGCACTGTGGCAGGGGGGCATCACCTTGTGGCTTTGATGAGCAGAAAACTTCCCTCAGCTCTGAGTAGACTTTCTTCAGGGTGGCGTCACCATCTCTGATGTTCCTGCTCACGTTCCCAATCATGTACCTGCAGCTTCCGGGGTTCTCTGACCGCTGGTGGAGAACTGAAAGGGTAGAGAAGGGGAGAGGGATGGGCTTCCCCAAAATCTACCTTCCTGTGGCCCAGCAGCTGCTGGGAAGTGTCTGGGATGGATCCTGACACCGAGTGGGTGCTCAGAGCCCTCACCTCATCCTTCCTGGTATCTCAGCCCACCCCAAGCTTTGATCCAAGCATCTCCTGGGGAGTGAGAACTGGCCTTGGGGTCCCGCCCCAGAGCAGACTCCAGATCTCAGGGTGCCAGCCTCAGACAAGCTCCTTTTGGGGTAGGGGGTCAACACCTCTGAGCTCCCACCCCCGCATTTGCAACCACCTCCCCCCCACCTCTTCTTTCCACTACCAGCAGGATGTGTTACCTCCACCCCCTGCCTGAGATCACACTTGAGATATGGAGGCATCAAACTGGACGGTGGCAGAAAGCCCCGTAGCTACGGAAGTGGTCTCTGCTGCAAAACAAGCTGTACCGGCCTCATAAGTACGGCCTAGAGGGTGCATACGTGATGCGAAGGTGAAGGGCTCCTCAACCACCTGCTGACTACCCCTTGCTGCCTACAGGCACTTGCAGCGCTTGAGCAGCCCCCAGCAGATTGATTTTGGGGTCTCTCTGAACTGGGCCCACACCAAGTTCAAACTATCATCCCCAGATCACTGCTGGTTCCAGATCTCCTCCCATTTGGAGGATCTTCCCACCTTTGGAGGATCTCCTTCCAAGATCCATCAGACATTTGAATCTCCCTCCTATCTGCTCGGTGTGGTTTGGGGGTTCTGAGGGCCAGTGCAGCGTCAGATGCCACCAGCAACCTCACACCGGGCACAAGACTCATCTTGGCAGGGTACTGTGTCACCCTGAGCTCGGCCACGCATTGACAAATCCTGCCCCTGCCACAGTTGAGAAGTTCCCAGTAGTTTCCCCTCACTGACTGACAAGAGTTGAGGCTCCTGCACCCATCAGCTCTAAGAAACTCTGATGAAAACCCACTTCCCCACACCTTGCACTGATGTGCGTCAGTCAACGCTGATCAGAAAAGCAGATTTGCCTCCTACACAAGCTCCTGGGGCCTTGCAAAGAGCCCTCCCTGCTCTTTGCACAGTCCCCTCTTTGAGCTGTCCTTTGGTTGTCCCCGTATCACCAAGCAAAGCCACTCACATGAACATCCCATGGCCACCACGGCCACCCCGAGGAGGAGGTTCCCGGTCCAGCCAGCCCAGAGCGCGGTTCGGTGCCACTGGGGACAACCCGAGGCTGCAAGAGAAAGAGTTGTCAGGAGAAAAACACTGCCCCGATCCCACACCCAGAGAGCCTGCTGAGCAGATTTGGGCTGTTTTCTCCCCAAAAACCTTCTGTGGTGGTGCTGGTTGCTCAAAAGCTGCAGTCAATCGTCCGTGTTTCACCGCTGCCACCCTCCTCCTGATACTGCTGTCACCAGGGCAAAGTGGCTCGTGATGAGGTTGAGATGGTTTTACCCAGACACCCAAAACTCTGAGAATAGGGGAATTTTCTAGATGTTAGAAACCCAGATTGTTAAGTCAAGGTTAGAGCTGGGCCAAGATGGGAGATGTGTCCCATCACGGCATCCTTTCCCCACAGCAGGGGAAAACCACTGACCCTGGATGGCCCAAGCTCTCCAAGGACACATCATCTGATCAGGTGAGAGACCCCCAGCTTCCCCCAGCTCCATCCTGCTTCAGGAAGTGTGGGGGCAGAATCAAAAGGGATGTTTTTGGTGGAAATCACAAATTCTTGCAAAAAAGAGGGTGCAGTGTGTTGACTGAAGAGGTCCTCACCAGGCAAAGGTGGAAGGAGGCAAACCTCCTCCTTGCAGAGGAGGAAAAAGCTGAGAGAGAGCAGGAAAAGAGCATGAAGCAGCAGAGTGAGGCAGAGGAGGGAGGAAACAAAGAGTGAAACACCCCTGCATGTGCAGGGAAGATTGACCAGGAGTATTGAGAGGTGGATCAGGCATCTAAGGATGGCAGCTGCCCTGGGAGCAGGTGATTTTGGGAAGGTTTGGAGCCTTTGCTGGCTGGGAGGGGGAGGATTTCTTTTTCCATCGCCAGGACCAGAACAGTCCCTTGGGATGGGTTTAAGAATCAGCCCCTGAAAATGCACTGGGTGCGATGGCCAAGTTCTGCCCCACGAGCTCCAGGGGTTCGGTTTGCAGAGTTCAAGCTGGGGGCGTGAAGGTTTAAAAAATAATCGTGTGGAGCTGAGGTGGGCTCCTGGCAGGGGCTGGGGGCAAAGCAACCACACCAGGAAGGGTGAGGGAGGTGTAAAGGGGGGCAATATCATCCCCAAGGGCAGCTGCAGGCAGGACAGAAGGGTTTAACCCCACAGCAGTGACATTAACACAAACCCCCACTGGTTTCCACGAAAGGAATCCCATTTCATTGAGCCCTGGTTGGACTCCGGGCATGAGCGAAATGGTGACACTGTTCCAGAGAAACTCTGCAGCCCTTTCAAGACAAACCTCCCGACGGGATCCCAAACAGCAGCCAGCATCCCTTATCACACCCCCACAGCCGTAGGCCCCTTCCCCTCCTGCAGCTCCCAGAGGGTGGGAGTCTCCCAGTGCAACCACAAACCAAAACCCACAAAAAAGCCCCCCCCAAAAAAAACCTCCACGCTGCACTCACTGCCAGGCTGAGGGAGCGAACTCGGGTTCCTGCGGCGTTTCCCGGGCTCCGGAGCCAGGTCAGCATAAACAATTTCCCTGTCCATCGCAGGAGAGGCAAGAGGAGCTCCCAGCGGGGCCTCTGGATCCAATGGGGACAATCCTGCAGGTGGCAAATCCCTTTTATTTGAAGGTTTCTCACTCCTCCAGCTCTGCTCTGCAAGCTCCTCTCCAAGCCAGAGGTCGGCGAGGGGACGCACCAGCCTCTGAACGCTCGGCAAGCACCAAAGAAAAAGGGTGTTCGATGCATTGGCCAGTCTGAAAATGAAACTTTACACAGCTTCTGCTGAATTAAGCCTGGGAAAACGAGTTCACGTCAAGGGAAGTATCATCTGACAGCATTAAGAAGCCTTTTCTCTTCATATTCTAAGTGAAATCTCCCAAAGAATACACCTTTAATGATAAAAAAAGCCCAAAGAAACCCCAAACGAGGGGTTCTGCAAATAAGCAGCTCCAGACCTTGTTCCCCTCCATCGAAATCAGTTATTTTGAATGAAAAATAAGGTGTCATTGCAAAAAATGATGCAAAGACTCCACCATCTCCCCGGATGTTCCCAGTAAGATGCTAAGAACTGGAATTTTTCTGAAATAAAATAAAACCAGAACCCACCACCCTCATCCCCTCCCTTTCGCTACGTGAAAGGTGTTTTCCAGCCTCAGTCACTGCTCCTTCTCCCCACCCAAACCTATTCCAGCATCCCTGCCTTCTTCCCATTACCTATTTCTCTGAAATCTCACTGATTTTTGAGTCCAGTTCCAAGCACAGCACCATTTTGCTGCTCTGTAGAGCAAGCAGGTGCCAAAAAACCCAGGAGACTCTTTGGAAACAAGGGGTTGGGATGGAAAATACTGCAGACAGCTCAAGAAATCTCTTTGGTTCTCCTTCATGCCTTGTGTTCAAGTCACTTCCAAGAGACAGTCGGCTTCTGCCTTTGGAAACCGGGGTGGGACCAGACTCATTAGAGGCCAAGAAAAGTAGAAATGCAAATACAACCCCCAAATTAGATGAAATCTAGCTATAAAGGTGTGAGATGACATCCCTCCCGACTTGTTTGGAAGACTTGCTCGTCTTTTTCCATGCCCAGGCTGAGGAACCCCTCACAAGGATCATCCAACCCCAGGGAGGCAGAAGCCACAGTCAGAACAGGAGTCAGATGCTTCTGGACCTATTCCAGCCTCCAAAAATTAGGTGCTTCCCCCCATGTAGAAGAAAGCGGTTTCTCTGGAGAGCAAAACCACTCCAGTCTTGCAATGTGAGTACACGGAGGGGACCTGCAACTCTGGTTGCTCCAGAAGGACCAGTTCAACCCACTGTCTGCAGTCCAGGCTGAACTGGAGTGGGTGGAGGCAGAAAAAGAGTCGTGTGGGGAAAACATGAGTTGAACCACCAGGCCTGACCCATGCACACCAGCCATCACCCTGCTCAAAGCACCTCAGGGCAGACACTATTTCCATAACCCCCCCCATCTGACACCCCCATCTCCCTTCTCCCCCCATCGGGATGGACATAAACAGTGCTCAAAGCCATTTTTCCTTTCTTTAAATAACTTTGATTCCCCAACTGGGTACATTTCACCTTGTGCCCAGTGAGAAAGGGGGTGGCACCCGCCCAGAGACAGGTAGGGCTGGTGGGGCCACCAACCTGGGTGCCCTTGGCTCCAGGAAAAAGTCCCCTCACCAAGGTGGGGGGTGCTCCTGCATCACCCACCCTGCAGTCACCACAGCCTGCGCTCCCCCAGGGGCCCAGCTTGCTTCCAGCTGGGCCGGCATCCTCAGAGGGGGCAAAACCAGAGAGGAAGCAGTCGTGTGACCGCTAAGGTAAACAAGAGGGGGAAAAAATGAATTAGGAAGAAATTAGGATGAAGGGGGAGAGGAGCGGAGCGGAGCGGAGCGGAGCGGAGAGGAGAGGAGAGGAGAGGAGAGCTCTGCCCATGGCAGAAGCCTCCAAAAGAGGGTTTCCCCAGCTCAGGAAGAACAAGCCACAGTGAAACAAGGCAGGATGACCCCAACAGCACTCCTCTCCCATCCCCATTGCCCTCCCAAACCCTAACAGGGACGCGGGAGGATGGACAGACTGGGAGAACTGGAAAGGGGTCCTCCAGCACCAGCAGGGGACATGGCCAGGTTGGGTCACCCACCGCCCTGCCTGGGTCGGTCCCCAATGCCCACAGCTGCTTTCGGCTGTTCTGGGGCTCCTGCAGTAGCACTTTCTTGAGGGGTCAGGATTTGGGGGGCCTCCAAGAGCCCCTGTGGGCAGGGGGAAGGGCTCCAGCCACCCCCATCCTACTGCCAGCACCCCACGCTGCCAGGGCTGGAAGGAGAAGACCCCGGGGGGCAGCCACCCACTCCCAGCCATGTCCTCCAATGCTCCCAAAGCCAGGATGGAAAGTGGCCCCGGGGACGAGGAGGGGAGGGGACAGGGTTGCTTCCAGCAGCAGAGAAACACCCATGGGAATTCAGGATGGTTTATTAAAGAGAGTACAAAACCCAGCAATAGTATCTCCATTTACATTTTAACTCTCATGGGAGCCCCAAAAAGGGCCACTTCACCCCCTGGCTCTGTGGCCCCCCTGCCCTGCACAGGGACAGGGAACAGCACGGAGCTTCCTTGCCCAGCTTCTCTGGGAGCAGCCACTCCAACTCCATCACCACAGCTGAAAAGAAGGTCTGTGTGTTTTGGGAGATCCTAGAAAATTCAAAAGGCCAATTGTGTAATGCACACAGTCGGGTTTTGTCTCTGTCCCCAGGAGAACATCATCCACTCGCTATAACCAGGTTACTGCCACATTTCCTTTCTGCCAATTCTTTAGCCAGCTGATTGCCA
>NW_015091582.1:0-10810 GCF_001431845.1 Calidris pugnax | reverse complement strand
GACGAAACCATGGTGTTAGTGCTAAGTTAAACAAAAGAGGGGGATAAAATTAATTAGGAAGAAATTAGGATGAAATCAGGGGGAGAGGGAGAGGAGAGGGAGAGGAGAGGGAGAGGAGAGGAGAGGAGAGGAGAGGAGAGGAGCTCTGCCCATGGCAGAAGCCTCCAGAAGAGGGTTTCCCCAGCTCAGGAAGAACAAGCCAAAGTGAAACAAGGCAGGATGATCCCAACAGCACTCCTCTCCCATCCCCATTGCCCTCCCAAAACCTAACAGGGATGCGGGAGGATGGACAGACTGGGAGAACTGGAAAGGGGTCCTCCAGCACCAGCAGGGGACATGGCCAGGTTGGGTCACCCACCGCCCTGCCTGGGTCGGTCCCCAATGCCCACGGACCACCAACTTCTCCTGCCCCCAGTGCAGGGAGACGGGGGACCAGAAGAGCCTCCGCCCCAACTGGGAGTTGGCCAACGTGATTGAAGCAGCCAAGAGATTGAACCTGCCACCAGTCAGAGAGGTGGAGGGAGGGGAGAACTTGTGCGAGGAGCACCAGGAACCCCTGAAGCTCTTCTGCCAAGACGACAAAAAGCTTATCTGCGTGGTGTGTGACAGGTCTGAGGGGCACCATGACCATTCTGTGGTTCCCATAGAAGAGGCTGCCCAGGAGTACAAGGTGAGGGTTTTCTGGGCATGTTGAGATGCAAAGGTCCAGAAGCTCCAGGTGTTGGTGCTCTTGATGGGTGGAGCTACCAGTAGGGCTTTTGGCCTGTGGGATAAACAGGGGATTGACCTCTGTGGACTCACCCATCCTTGTCTCTTGCTACCGACTCTTGAGGTGGCATTGCATGTCCTGAGGAAGAGGTGGACTAAGGAGCACCATGCTCTTGGGGAGCAAGGGGTCCTCTCCCCCAGGGTTCAGCCACGAACAGGGGCTTAGGCAAGAGTAAGAAATTGAGGCACAGGATTTCTCCCCACCACAATCCCTCTGCAAAACTCCGTAAATGGCTCTTTCATCCAGGGTGTGGGTCACTTATGTAGGTCAGCTCTGCTGAAGATCAGTAGGAAAGGAGAGGGAGAGATCCTCAGCCCTTCTCCCACTCCACAGCTCCCCGAAAGAGACTTCACCTTGATCAAAATAGAAAGGAAAAAAAAAAAGGAAGAAGGGGGAGGTAAATTGCCTGGAAACAGTAATGGGGTGGAGGGGGTGTGTCACAAAACTTTGCTGACACTTACCCAAAGAGCTTTAGGAGTTCTCTGTTATTTCTGCTGAGGGTGCCAGACCACGATGCCATTCCACAAGGGACTTCTTTCTTTCCTCTCAGAAACAAATTCAGACCCTACTGCACCTCCTGAAATCAGAGCAAGTGGCACTTCAATCTTCCATGAAGGACAGACAAGACAGAATCAAGGACCACACTGTAGGTGCCCATCAGTTTTCCTGGGCAGAGGGTGGGGGAAGAAAGGAGGAACATCTCCTGCTCCTCTTCCTCTCTCCCAGGGGTGGGTGATGCTCAAGGGCTGTAGCGAAGGGAGAGGGGGTGTGTATCTTTCCCAAATGCCTCTTTTTGGTGGGTCCCACTAAGGCATGGCCAACTTAATGATGACTCTTGATGATCTTATCCTATTCTCTGCTTTGATTCCCCACCGCACTTGTCTTTGACAGAAGAAGACAACAGCTGCAAAGCAGAAGGTTGTAATGACATATAGGAAGTTGCATGAGTTGCTGGAGAAGCAGGAGTCCTCTCTTCTGGCCCAGCTGGAGCAGCTGGACACAGAGATAAGGAACACGCATGAAGAAATCTTCCACGAGCTTTTGGAGGAGAGGACAAGCCTGGGCACCCTGACTGGGGAGATGGAGAGGGTATACCAGCAGCCAGACTGGCAGCTCCTGAAGGTGAGAGCCCAGGCTTTCCAAACATGCAGGGAAGGCCCGTGTTGAACTTGGTCTCCAGCCCTTGGTTTTCTACCCCAACCTGCTCAAAGAGAGACTTCCTTAAAGTGGGACCCCAGTACTCCAAGGGGAGGTGTTCCATGTCACTGAGTCTCTTTTTCTCTCTCATCTAGGACATCAGAACCACCTTAAGCAGGTCTGTGGTCCCTCTCCTGTCAACATTTTACCAGCATAGAGCAGCTCTGTGGCAGGACACTGGGAGAAAGCATGTAGGGAGAGGTTGGCAAGGCATGGATGCTCCTCCCAAGCAGCTTGCAAAAGGGCTGGATGCTCCAGGGCTGAGCTTCAGTGGAGCCCCTGGAGCAGGGGTGAGGCTGTGGGTTCCCAGGTGGGTCTGCTCAGGGCTGCTAATTCCCATGAGGCCTTGACTCAACCACCCCAGCCCTTCACAGCTGAAGCAAATCAATGAACATCTTCAAGGGGGTTGTGATCCTGCTGTGACATTTGCTGTCTGAGATGTGTGAGATGGGGCAGAAACATCATCTTCCCTCTGCTAATTCTCCCCAGGGAGTGCTGAGAAAACACAGAGCAGCAAACTACAGCCAGGCGTAAATCCATCCCCTCTTCCCTTGCAGGGGCCAGAGAGAATCGCTCTCCCACTCACTCGATATTTCCCTTGAGCTGGAAAAGAAATTCTCTGATTTCACAGAGAAAACTGCAGCCATCAAGGAGGCTCTGGAGAAATTCCAAGGTACCATGTGCAGTTCCAGAAAGGCAAATGCCGTCATGCTTGTTGGTGGGGAGGGATGGAGTGAAGCCACAGGAAGGAAAGCCATTCTGGATGTTTAATGAAGGCTTATCTATTTCAAGGTCTAACAATGAGATAACGAATGAGCAGCAAGCATTGGTCTGATGTTGCTGCCTGTCCTCTTGTTTTTCTGCTCTGCCTTCTCAAGTTTCCTGACATTCCCCCAAACCTGTTCCTGACTCTCTGGACTTTTGCAAAAACCCACAATCAGACCAACTGATCTTTCTGCCTCTCACAATTTTTCCTTTCCTCTAGACTTCCTGGAGTTTGAACTTCCATTGACAAGTAAGTGAACCGAACACGTACAATCAAGCCATCATATGAAATAAAAAAATATGGTAAACCAACCTCTGCTGCCCCCAAAGATTGACCTGAAGTGCTCTGCTGCCTCCTTTCCCCCTTCTCCCATCCTTGTCCCTCCTCCAGGCAATGCCTGGAGGGGTCCCAACCAGTCAAAGGGATGGGAAGGGACAGAAAAAGCCCTGTGCTCCCCAGATCTGCTGCAATGAGCCTGCCTCTCTCTCCACCTCCAGCACAGATGACGCTGGACCCAAGGACGGCTAATGGCAGGCTTTATCTCTCGGAAGACTGCAAGCTCATGCGGTGGGAACCCTTTGACCAGGACCTGCCCTCCAAGCCGTGGAGGTTCAAAGTTGATCCCTGTGTGCTGGGCTCAAGGGGTTTCACATCGGGGTGGCACCGCTGGGATGTGGAAATCTGTAGGGAGGGCTTTTGGGCCGTCGGGGTGGTCAAGGAGTCAGTGCCAAGGGGTTTTTTTTTGGACCTGAATCCCAACAAGGGGATATGGGCTCTGTGTCATGACCACGGTGAGTGTGTTGCTTGTACCTCTCCTGATCTGACCTTCTTGACTCTACGCAGTGTCCCCAGGAGGATACGAATCGGCCAACTTAATGATGACTCTTGATGATCTTATCCTATTCTCTGCTTTGATTCCCCACCGCACTTGTCTTTGACAGAAGAAGACAACAGCTGCAAAGCAGAAGGTTGTAATGACATATAGGAAGTTGCATGAGTTGCTGGAGAAGCAGGAGTCCTCTCTTCTGGCCCAGCTGGAGCAGCTGGACACAGAGATAAGGAACACGCATGAAGAAATCTTCCACGAGCTTTTGGAGGAGAGGACAAGCCTGGGCACGCTGATTGGGGAGATGGAGAGGGTATACCAGCAGCCAGACCGGCAGCTCCTGAAGGTGAGAGCCCAGGCTTTCCAAACATGCAGGGAAGGCCCGTGTTGAACTTGGTCTCCAGCCCTTGGTTTTCTACCCCAACCTGCTCAAAGAGAGACTTCCTTAAAGTGGGACCCCAGTACTCCAAGGGGAGGTGTTCCATGTCACTGAGTCTCTTTTTCTCTCTCATCTAGGACATCAGAACCACCTTAAGCAGGTCTGTGGTCCCTCTCCTGTCAACATTTTACCAGCATAGAGCAGCTCTGTGGCAGGACACTGGGAGAAAGCATGTAGGGAGAGGTTGGCAAGGCATGGATGCTCCTCCCAAGCAGCTTGCAAAAGGGCTGGATGCTCCAGGGCTGAGCTTCAGTGGAGCCCCTGGAGCAGGGGTGAGGCTGTGGGTTCCCAGGTGGGTCTGCTCAGGGCTGCTAATTCCCATGAGGCCTTGACTCAACCACCCCAGCCCTTCACAGCTGAAGCAAATCAATGAACATCTTCAAGGGGGTTGTGATCCTGCTGTGACATTTGCTGTCTGAGATGTGTGAGATGGGGCAGAAACATCATCTTCCCTCTGCTAATTCTCCCCAGGGAGTGCTGAGAAAACACAGAGCAGCAAACTACAGCCAGGCGTAAATCCATCCCCTCTTCCCTTGCAGGGGCCAGAGAGAATCGCTCTCCCACTCACTCGATATTTCCCTTGAGCTGGAAAAGAAATTCTCTGATTTCACAGAGAAAACTGCAGCCATCAAGGAGGCTCTGGAGAAATTCCAAGGTACCATGTGCAGTTCCAGAAAGGCAAATGCCGTCATGCTTGTTGGTGGGGAGGGATGGAGTGAAGCCACAGGAAGGAAAGCCATTCTGGATGTTTAATGAAGGCTTATCTATTTCAAGGTCTAACAATGAGATAACGAATGAGCAGCAAGCATTGGTCTGATGTTGCTGCCTGTCCTCTTGTTTTTCTGCTCTGCCTTCTCAAGTTTCCTGACATTCCCCCAAACCTGTTCCTGACTCTCTGGACTTTTGCAAAAACCCACAATCAGACCAACTGATCTTTCTGCCTCTCACAATTTTTCCTTTCCTCTAGACTTCCTGGAGTTTGAACTTCCATTGACAAGTAAGTGAACCGAACACGTACAATCAAGCCATCATATGAAATAAAAAAATATGGTAAACCAACCTCTGCTGCCCCCAAAGATTGACCTGAAGTGCTCTGCTGCCTCCTTTCCCCCTTCTCCCATCCTTGTCCCTCCTCCAGGCAATGCCTGGAGGGGTCCCAACCAGTCAAAGGGATGGGAAGGGACAGAAAAAGCCCGGTGCTCCCCAGATCTGCTGCAATGAGCCTGCCTCTCTCTCCACCTCCAGCACAGATGACGCTGGACCCAAGGACGGCTAATGGCAGGCTTTATCTCTCGGAAGACTGCAAGCTCATGCGGTGGGAACCCTTTGACCAGGACCTGCCCTCCAAGCCGTGGAGGTTCAAAGTTGATCCCTGTGTGCTGGGCTCAAGGGGTTTCACATCGGGGTGGCACCGCTGGGATGTGGAAATCTGTAGGGAGGGCTTTTGGGCCGTCGGGGTGGTCAAGGAGTCAGTGCCAAGGGGTTTTTTTTTGGACCTGAATCCCAACAAGGGGATATGGGCTCTGTGTCATGACCACGGTGAGTGTGTTGCTTGTACCTCTCCTGATCTGACCTTCTTGACTCTATGCAGTGTCCCCAAGAGGATACGAATCTGCTTGGACTATGAGGAAGGGAGGGTGGTGTTTTTTGATGCCGAGAGCAAAGAACAGATCTTTGTTTTTCCGCAGGCATCTTTTCAAGGGGAGAGAGTCTTCCCGTGGTTCATGGTGATGTTTGGCGCTCAACTCAGATTTCTTCCCTAAGGCACAGGACAAGAAAAAGCTATCAACTTACCCTTGGGAAAGAAGCCACTGACTGGGTTTTGTCCTAATTCCACCAAAGGGACAGGAAAGGGTAGCAGTGTTCAGGTTCCTTTCTTTAGTGCAAAATGGGAACATTTCTGTGCCTTATTTCTGTGCCTTTTCATCTTTCAGTCACTAAGTGACTGTTCCTTAGTACCTGCAAACTTGCACTGATGGGGAGTTAAAAGTAAATGTACAATTCTAAATAAGTTCTGCCTTGTGTGTGTGCTTTTCCTTTGTTTTTTACTTCCTGCGGGGTTTTCTTTGGAAGTTGCTTAAGGGAGCTGAAGGAAGAAAAATTCATCCTCCTTCCTCTTCAAAACCCACCGCACAGGGAGATGAGAAACCTGTGCTTTCTGTCCCGTCAAACCCAGCAAGCCTGTGGGAATAGAGGTGGGGAAAAGTCAGGAGCCTGAGGCATTTGCAGCTGGGTCCCATCCTGACTCCATGTGCAAAGGGGGGAGTCAGAATTGGCAGAAACACCTGGAAATGGGGCTGCTCCTTTTGGTGCTGGCTCAGGGTGAGCCCTGATGTGCTGGGCTTTAGTCAAGGAAGAGCCTGGGCTTGTTCCTTGAGAAGATACAGCAGAGCCAGGGGCTCAGAAGAAGGTCTGTCAAGCCCTTGTCCTGTCCCCAGAAGTCCTTGCCTGGGAAAGCAGATATGAGCAGGGGGAGGATTCCTATGGCCCCAGGAGCCCTGTTTTCCCAGCCTCAGTGGGTAATTAAACAATTAAAAGGGTATAATTGTTACCTGAAACACAAGCTCTGGAAACCAGAAGCTGTTTAGAGAGGAGATAGTGCTTTATTCAACGTCGAGTGCTAGGTACCAATCCCCAAATCTAGCACCCCTTACAGAGGACATTCAGCCATTATTTATATACAAAGGATTCTCATTATTCCGCTTCCCTAATCCATAACTGCACCTGGGCTGACACATTAATTAGTGTGACCAGAGGGAAGGCCACCGCCCAAAGTCACTAAACCAGCTGCACGGAGGGATGGGCAATAGGCCACCAGGGGCTGGGACATAGAAGGGGGTACCAGGAGTGGTCACCACCCCATGTCACCACAAAAGATGCCCCCCACTAAAAGAGCTCTCCAGAGGGAGGGAGAGGTGTTGTTGTGACAAAGCGAGGTCCTTTTCCTGGTGTGCAGATGCCAATATCAAATCTTCCAATTCCGGTTCTTTTGATTTACAACCGTCTGAACAAGCATTTTCCCTTTTGCTCTTTTTCAAACTTAACGCTTATATTCCATTTTGACATTCAGAATCCACCAGACCACAGTTTTTTACCAACATCCCAATAATTTCCTGAAGAAAAGAACAGCCACAGAAGGTATTTCATCCCATTTTTACTTTCTCTGACAAAACAACATCAATCGCAATGAAGTATTGCATTTGAAAGATCCAGTTTCGGGCCAATTTTCTGCCTCTTCCAATTTCTCTCGTGGACACCACTGATTCTATTTTTTGTATCAATTTATTTTTGGTCATGGCATCCCCTCCGAACTTCTTCCAGCGGTTCAGGGTGCATCCTAGAGGAAAGCAAGGGGGTGTCTCCTGAGAAGCAGCAGCGCCCATTTGGGTCCCCAAGAAGATCCCACACCGTCTGTACCCACACTAAAAGGAGGGGCGTCTCCCGGCATTTATCAAATGGCAGCTCCTGGGGCCGGTCTCTCCCGCCCGCTCTTGGGAGCGAACCCAACCCAACCCAAGGTGTGCACGACTCAAACAACTCAAAGGAGGGACGTTCTGCCTTCGTTTGAAAAACTCTCTCTGCTGCCCGGGAGATCTCACCCCAACCCACCTTGTCCTTGTCTTCGCCAAATAAAATCCCCCTTTTCAGTCACGTCCCAGAGCTGTGTCGCTCCCCGCCCGGCTGCAGGGGAGGAGCCCATGGAGACCCCATCAAAAAAAAGAGGGGTGCGCACTGGAGTCCAGTCGGGTCGCTGCTCCCCTTGGGGGGGCACTGAGATCACCCGGGCCAGGCTGTCACCACAGTCCCACCTGGGGGGCCAGAAACTCTTGTCCCAAAGCGGGGTCGTTTCCCCGCTGTGCAGCCGCCAAGAGACACCCAGAGCAGAGGGTTCCTCTCTTGATTTCGTTTCTGCAGAGATGGGTGGTCGGGGGGGATCCACAAAGCCAGCACCCCGCCTTCGAAACTCGGAGGGATATTCCTACCGTTCCAAGCACAGAAATACGCCCCTGTAATTGTAATTATTGGTGAGTACCTTATCTTAGCAATGTCTCTTGTTTAGTGCAGTCTCTCGCCTTCATTTCAAGCTACAAAGTCCTTTCATTGGAGGTTGGACTGGGGGGTTGGAACTCCATGATCTTTAAGGTCCCTTCCAACTCCAACCAGTCGATGATGCTATGAATTGAGGTGCCCAGGCTCCAGTACCGGGGGTGGGGGGAGCAGAGCAAGTCGTTGCCCAGTTCGGTCTCCCATTGAGTTGGGGGTCGCGATCCCCCACCGCCACCTTTCCCTTTCCCCCGACTTCCTACAAATTTGGGTTGACTTGATGCCTCCCCCAGCAGCTCTCTGGTTTTCCGCGGGTTTCGGCGCCTCCTACGGTGGGATGTTCCTTCTTCTCAGCCTCCGTCTCTTCTGCGAGGGGCTGTTCATTAGCGGGGCATTGATTGCTTATCCCCAGGGTCTGATTTCACAGGGTCTTGGGACCTTTTACAGCTCTTGATTTGACGGAATGAGCGATTCTACTTTCTACAAGAGATATTACCTTTGGAAAAGTACATTCTACCTTCTGAAAGTAGCTGAGTGGGAGGCGGGGATTAGAGGTGCGCCGGGGGCTGGTCCCTGCCCGTGTCACCGAAAGAGCTGCCCCGAGGGACGGCCGCCGCTGCGGGTCACTGGAACCTGCACCGGGGGGGGCGGGCGAGGCGCGGCCCCTCTCGACACCCCCGCGGGAGGCAAGAGGCGCGTTGTAGCGGGGTGCAGAGAGCATAAAGACAGGAGTGAGTCCCGGGAGGTTTCCAGGGCCCTTGATAGCTTCAGGCAAGGGTTTCGCTAACGAGCCCGAATTAACGACCCACAAGCGACACCTCCCGGCCAACGGGGGAAAAGCAGGGCATTCGGCTAAAACTGCGAAGTTGCTGGGTGATACAAAGCTTGTTGCAAAGAAAGTGCGTGTCCTTGCGGGAAACTGGGCTCCTTGTAACCCCAGACCCGCACCTCCACATCTTCAGCCCCTCCTCGCTGAGTATGAGCTGTCATCCCCCAATTAATAGACCTTTAATTGGAAGGGAGAATGCAATCAGGAGGAGGAGGAGGAGCCGCCACCCATGAGGACAGTCTCCTAATTAGCCGATGGGTGTAAACGAGACGAGGTTCCAATGCCAAAGCCAAGGCGCGGCAGCTCTATGCAGTTTCCCCCCAGCACCAGCACAAAATCTCCCCAGTTCGGGGCTCTTTGGGCACCAGGGCTGGGAAAGCACTGCCAGCCAGGTCCACTCCACCTCCTCTGGGTTGGGCCTCTGAGTCTCTTTAAGTATTTGAATTCTCCCAAAATAGCTCTGAATTGTCCCAAATATCTTGCAGGAAACTGGGGGTTTTTCTTTCTTTGTCCCCTCCCCAGTGAGCGAGGGGGCGGCTGCGGCAGCAGCGCGGAGGCAGAAGGGCTGCGAGGAGAAGGGGAGACGGTGCTGGCGACCCCCCGCCCAGGGAAGGGCAAAGCTACTGGGACGCTGGAGGAGGGACAGACTGGGAGCACTGGGAAGGGGCCCTCCCACACAGCCATGGGACACGGCCAGCTGAGGTCACCAACGCCCACGGCTGCTTTTGGCTGCTTCTGGGGGGCACCGGCAGCAGTCCCATCTCGAAGGGTCAGGATTTAGGGGGCACAGAAGCCCCCCCTCCATGTGCAGGAAAGCACAGGAGAGGATGGGAAGGGGCTCCAGACACCCCCTCCCAGCCGTGTCCTCCAAAGCTCCCAAAGCCAGGATGGAAAGTGGCCCCGGGGGCGATGAGGGGAGGGGACAGGGCTGCCTCCAGCAGGAGAGAAACACACGGGGGAGGTCATGATGGTTTCTTAAAAACAGTACAAAAAAACAGCAACACTATCTCCCTTTACATTTTAATGCTCATGGGAGCCCCACAAGGGCCACTTCACCCCCTGGCTCTGAGGCCCCCCCTGCCCCACACAGGAACAGGGACACACACTGAGCTTTCTGTGCCCAGCTCATGGGGGGAAGCAGCTGCTCCAGCACCAAAGCCACAGCTTAAAAGAAGCCTTCTGGGTTGTCATTTCAGCCGAATTGGCCAATGATATGACGACAGGTGCTCTCCCCCACCTCTCACTCCAAGGAGAAGAGGAGGAGAGAGAAAGAGATTTACAAGTTGAGAACAAACGAAAATGCTTTAATAAATTAAAATAGAAATAACAAAATAGATGCAATATATACAAAGTTGTATCAAGGTTCCAGGATGAAGGCACTGGCAGCACTCGGGAAGTCCCAGACTGGACTCAGCCATGGACAGGAACTAGATACCCAGTCTGGAGTCAGGAACACAGGGATGGGGATCAAGAGCAGACAAACAGACAGGGTCCTCTGCAGATATCAGCCATGGAAGAAAGAGCTGACCCTTTGATCCCTCAGCTTTTACACTCAGCATGGGGCAGATGGGATGGAACACCCCTTTGGTCAGTTTTGAGGCCACCATCCTGTCTGCTCCTCACCACAGCAGTGACCCCTCAACGCTCTTCTACTTCCAACCCTCCAGTGGGGCAAAGAACAGTTACCTTGGTTGTTAGAGCAGTAAATACGAGGAAGAGCCTCTCTGCAGCCCATCCCTTGGCAGGAACTATCAACATCAGTCTAATCGCTCTAAGTATTAACAGGATTTTCTTACAAAATATGCTGGTAATTTCCAAAAGCAGAAGAGGATTAGCTAAGACATAAAACGACTGAAGAGAAAGTTGGTTCTTTTCTACCTCATACTGGGACAATGTGACCTCTGGCACAAACAAGAAGAGTTCTGCGATGGTCCCAGAGA
>NW_015091581.1:0-21090 GCF_001431845.1 Calidris pugnax | reverse complement strand
GATCTCCTCCTGGCTCAGTGTCCTCTCCCCGGTGCTCTGTCTCGGCCCATTCCCTCCTTGCCTGTCCTCTCCATCCCTGCATCCCCTGGGTCCAGGGAAACCTCGATGGGATGTGCCTGGGTGGGTGAGCAGGTCAAAGACCCCAGAGAAGGGATGGACCCTCTCTCCTGCCCAGACCTGCTGGGCAACAGACATGGGATGTGAGAAGGTTGGAGGGAGCCATTTACAGGGTTTGGGAGGGTTTTCCCACATCCCAGAAAGGAGGAGTTTGGGATCTGACCTCTCCTGTGGTTGCAGGTGTGTGATGAGAAGGTGTAATCTCTGATCACTCATTGCTTTTGTTTTTCCTTTCCAGGGAATCGAGAAGCAGAATTGGGTGAGTCTCCATGAGCTCCACATATCTCGGTGTCTTCTCCCAGGTGCTCTGTGCTCAACCCTTCCCCCCTTGCCCATCCTCTCCATCCCTGTATCCCCTGGGTGCAGGAAAACCCCGAGAAGATGTGCCTTGGGCCCACCCTTGGTGGGTGGGAAGCTTGGGGACATTAAAGCAGGGCTGGACCCTCCCTCATGCCCAGACCTGATGGCCACCAGCCATGGGATGTGAGCAGCCTGGAGTTAGCCATGCCCAGGCTTTGGGGGTCTGTCCCCAGACAGGAGGAGTTTGGGCTCTACCCGAGCTCTACCCACTCCAACGGGAGCAGCTCGTGGATGAGAAGCTGTCCCCACTCATCACTCATTGCATTTGTTTTTCCTCTCTAGACCAGCGAGATGCAGCACTGAGTGAGTGTCCCTGAGCTCCTTCTGGCTTGGTGTCTTCTCCCGGGTGCTCTGGGTTCAGCCCTTTCCCTCTTGCCCATCCTCTCCACCCCTGCATCTCCTGGGTCCAGCGAAACTGTGAGGGGAGATTACTAGGGGGGTGGGCAGCTTGAGGACACAAGAGCAGGGGCGGACCCTCTCCCCTGACCAGAATCCCTGGGGACCAGTTGTGGGACTTGACCAGGCTGAAGGGAGCCATTCACAGGCTTAGGGGTTGGTTCCCATTACCCAAAGAGAGGAATTTGGGCTCTGCCCAAGCTCTGCCCACTGCTGCAGGAGCAGCCATGGGGTGAGAAACTGTCCCCTCTCATCATTCATTGCTGCTGTTTCTCCTTTACAGGGAAACGAGAGGCAAAATTGGGTGAGTCTCCATGAGCTCCACGTATCTCGGTGTCTTCTCCCTGGTGCTCCGTGCTTGACACTTCCCCACCTTGCCCGTCCCCTCTATCCCTGAGTCCCCCACTGGGCCTGCGGAAAACCCTGTGGGGATGTGCTAGTGGGGTGGGCAGCTCTGGGCCACCAGAGCAGGGTGGCCAGAGCAGACTCTCCCTTGCCCAGAGTCCCTGGGGACCAGGCGTGGGACATGACCAGGCTGGAGGGAGCCATCCCTGGGACCCAGGGAGTGTTTTCCCACTCCCCAAAAAGGGAGAAGTTTGGGGTTTCCCCAGCTCTGTTTACTGAGCACAGAGCACTGAGTGAGTATCCATGAGCTCCTCCTGGCTCTGGTCTTCTCCCAGGTGCTCTGGGCTTGGTCCCTTCCCCTCTTGCCCGTCCCCTCCATCCCTGCATCCTCTGGGTCTACAGAAACCTCGAGGGGATGTGCCTGGGGATGTGGGCAGCCCGGGGACACCAGAGCAGGGATGGACCCTCTCCAACATCCAGACCTGCTGTCCACCAGCCATGGGATGTGAGCAGGCTGGAGGGAGCCATTCACAGGCTTTGGGGGTGCTCTCCCACATCCCAAAAAGGAGGAGTTTGGGATCTGCCCACGCCTGTGGTTGCAGGCGTGCGATAAGAAGATGTTCTCTCTGATCACTCATTGCTTCTGTTTTCCTTTCCAGCGGAACGAGCCGAAGCACTGGGTGAGTCTCCGTGAGCTCCTCCTGGCTCTGTGTCCTCTCCCTGGTGCTCTCTGCTTGGCCCCTTCCCCCCTTACCCATCCTCTCCAGCCCTGCATCCCCTGGGGTCCAGGGAAACCCTAAGGGGATGTGCCTGGGTGGGTGAGCAGGTCTGGACCCTCTCCCCTGCCCAGACCTGATGGCCACCAGCCATGGGACGTGAGCAGGCTGGAGGGAGCCATTCACAGGCTTTGGGGCTCCGTTCCCACTCCCCAAACAGGAGTTTGAGCTCTGGATGAGCTCTTTCCACTGCTGCAGGAGCAGTTGAGTAATGAGAAGCTGTCCCCACTGATCAAATATTGATTTTGTCTTTTTCTTTCCAGAGCAACGAGCAGAAGCACTGGGTGAGTCTCTGTGAGCTCCTTCTGTGGTTTGGGATCTTTTCCCATTCCCAAAGTAGAAGGAGCTTGGGATCTGCCCAAGCTCTGCCCAGTCTAGGAGCAGCCATGGGGTGAGAAGCTGTCCCCTCTCATCACTCATTGCTCCTGTTTTTCCTTTCCAGAGCAACGAGATGCAGCACTGAGTGAGTCTCCGTGAGCTGCTCCTGGCTCCGTGTCTTCTCCTGGGTGCTCTGGGCTTGGTCCCTTCCCCTCTTGCCCGTCCCCTCCATCCCTGCATCCTCTGGGTCTACACAAACCTCGAGGGGATGTGCCTGGGGATGTGGGCATCCTGGGGACACCAGAGCAGGGATGGACCCTCTCCCACGTCCAGACCTGCTGGCCACCAGCCATGGGAATTGAGCTGGCTGGAGGGAGCCATTCACAGGGTTTTGGGGTGCTTTCCCACATCCCAAAAAGGAGGAGTTTGGGATCTGCCCATTCCTGTGGTTGCAGGCGTGCGATAAGAAGATGTTCACTCTGATTACTCATTGCTTCTGTTTTTCCTTTGCAGGGAATCGAGAAGCAAAATTGGGTTAGTCGTGATGATCTCCTCCTGGCTTGGTGTCCTCTCCCGGGTTCTGTGTGATCAACCCTTCCCCACCTTGCCCGTCCTCTCCATCCCTGCATCCCCTGGGTGTGGGTAAACCCCAAGGGGATGTTCTTGGTGGGGTGGCCAGCTGGGGGACATGAGATCTGGAATGGACCCTCTCTCCTACCCAGACCTGATGGACACCAGCCATAGGATGTGACCAGGTTAAAGGGAGCCATTCACAGGCTTTGAGGGTCTGTTCCCAGTCCCCAGAGAGAAGGAGTTTGGGATCTGCCCAGGCTCTACCCACTTCAACAGGAGCAGCTAGTGGATGAGAAGCTGTCCCCACTCATCACTTATTGTTTTGTTTTTTTTCCTCTGTAAACCAACGAGATGTAGCACTGAGTGAGTCACCGTGAGGTCCTCTTGGCTTGGTGTCTTCTTCTGAGTGCTCTGGGTTCGACCCCTTGCCCTCTTGCCTGTCCTATCCACCCCTGGATCCCCTGTGTCCAGCGAAACCACGAGGGGAGATTACTGGGGGGGGTGGGCAACTTCGGGGACAGCAGAGCAGGGGTGGACCATCTCCCCTCACCAGAATCCCTGGGGACCAGTTGTGGCACTTGACCAGGCTGGAGGGAGCCATTCACAGGTTTGGGGCTCTGTTCCCACTCCCCAAACAGAATGAGTTCGGGCTCTGCCCAAGCTCTGCCCACCGCTGCAGGAGCTTCCATGGGGTGAGAATCTGTCCCTTCTTGTCACTCATTGCTTCTGTTTCTCCTTTCTAGAGCAACGACCTGCAGCACCGGGTAAGTCTCTGTGAGCTTCCCCTGCCTTGGTGTTCTATCATGGGTGCTCTGTGGCCAACACTTTCCGCCCTTGCCCATCTTCTCCCTCCATACATTCCCTGGGTCCAGGCAAACCCTGAGGGGTAGTGCCTGGGGCGGTGGGCAGACTGGGGACACTAGCCCAGGAATGGACCACCTCCCCTCAGATTTGCTGGGGAACAACCATGGGATGTGACCTGATCTTCTCTTTCCGTAGAGCGGAGAAATTTTCTGCATCCTCAGAATTGAGGGAAGAGGGTATTTAATGTTATTTGATGTTTTTTTATGGGGAGTTCTCCTCCTTTTCCCTGTTTGGGAGGTGTACCTGGGCTGGCCAGTGAAGAGAGTTTTAAACTAAAAGAGGAGAGATTTAGATGAGAAGAAAGTCTTTGCTGTGAGGGCATGAGACTCTGGCCCAGGTTTGCCAGAGAAGCTGTGGCTGCCCCATCCCTGGAAGGGTTCAAGGCCAGGTTGGAGGGGGCTGGAGTAACCTGGTCTGCTGGGAGGTGTTTGTGCCCATGGCAGGGTGTGGCACTGGATGGTCTTTAAGGTCCCTTCCAAGCCAAACCATGATTCTATGACTGAGCTCTGTCCCTGATGCTCTGGCTTCTCCTGTCCCCTGCAGGCATGGGGAACCTGGGTCCAAACATGTCTGATCCTGAACCTCGGATGAAGTCTATGAAACATGCAAGAAGGGAAAGGATACAGAAGAACCTGCCTTACCACAAGAAATTTAGTTCTAATTACTGATTGCTGGGCTGGGAGGGGTGCTGGAATGGGAGGCACTGCTGGAAGGTGGAGGGGGAGGTGGGAGGTGATTCGCGGTGGGCTGTTGGGTTGGCCACAGAGTTTCTGGAGCGGAAGGGGTCTCTGAACCCAAAGCCTGAGGAGAGATCTGTGCTGTTAGGCACAGGAAAGGCCAGTTCATGGCTCCCACCTCTACTCCCATCCCCCTGTCCCAGTCCGTGCTCCCCAGGAAGATTTGGGTCTTACTGGAGTGGGCTTGGGGGCTGGTGACTTTTCCTCAATACCGACACTGGGATCGAGATCTTCACTTTCCCACCAGCCTCGTTCCACAGGGAGACCCTGCACCCCTGGTTTTGAGTGGAGACAAGGAAAACCCAGCTGTGCCTCAGCGACAGCACCTCCTACATGTTCTCCTCCCCTTCCACCGTCTCAGTAGCCTCCAGCAACCCCGGCCCTTCTCCAGAGACTCCTCGCTCTTCTCTCCTGGATCCTGCAGGAGATGTGCCTCTCTTTGCCCCAGCCGTAGGAGAAGATGGGGAGTGAGGGGCAGGCACATGGGCTGCTGTGGGGTCTCTGAGCAGCCGGGGGTGTCCTCATTTCAGCTTGGATGGAGTTATTTTTCTTTCTAGTAACTGCTGATGTTTGGATTTAGTGTGAGAATGCCATTGGTCACAAATATATTTATACGTGGCTGAGAAATGTTCACTTCAGTCCAGAACTTTTCCAGCTTTCCCTCGCAGCTGAGAGGGAGCACGGCCAGGATGAGGCATCCAAAGGGATATTCCACCCCACAGACATCCTGCTCGGGACAGAGACAGAGGCTGCCGGGGGCCTGGGACCCTCCCGCTGTGCTGGGGATGGGCTGGGGAATCAGTCCTCAGGTGCTGAGGGCAAATGCTCTTGTATCCCTTTATTTTGTATATTTTGTTACAATTAAGAAAGATATTTTCCTCTGCCGTAACCGTTGTCTTAAACTGTCTTTATTCCAACCCACGAGGTGTTTTCCCCAGCTTTTATCCCTCTTCTCCCCACCCCACTGGGGAATAGGGAGGGAGGGAGGGAGCTTCTGGCTGGGGCTAAGCCACACCGGGCAGCCAGGAAACTCTTGGATCCCCTTTGATCCTCTTGGAACACCTTGAATCTCCCTTGAACCCCTTGGGTGCCCCTCAGAACCCCCTGAATCCCCTCAGATCCCCTAGAACCTCTTGGATCCCCTCGGTACCACTCCGAACATCCCTTGGAACTCCTTGAGCCCCTTAGATCCCCTCTTATTCCCTTGCAACTCCTTCAACACCCCAGAAACCCCTCTTGTACACCCCTAGAGCCCCCTGGAACCTCTTGAAACCCCTTGGATCCCCTGGGCTCTGCCCAGCATGTACTCGCCATGAGCATCCTCCTGCACCACATGACCCTTTTCTGAAGAAAACTGCTTTGTCTCTACCCAATTCCCTTCCCAGTTGGGTGCTGGGTGAAGGTGGCTGCATTGTTTTTGCTTCTTTGGGAGATTGTGGGGTCTGTGCATGGAAGCATCTTTGTTCTGGAGTGCCTTCAGGTGCAGCGGAAGAGGAAACTTACGGAGGTGGAAGGAATTTCCCATCCTGGGGCTATTTTAGATGGATTTATTACAATGGTGAATTGCTGCTGCTGCTGGTCTGGAGCTGGGAGCTGAACTGGGGCGGAGCACCAGGGGGTGGGATCTGCTGGGAATGGGATGTTGGGGATACTCAGGGCAGGGAACAGGACCTCCCTGCTCCTCTGACCTTGTTGAGAATAGTTGGGTGCTCCTTGCTCATCTTCAGCCCCTCCTGCTCCTCCTGGACCCCCCTGGGGTTGGATACGGGTTCCTGGACCCCCTTTGGGTTTGAGAGAAGCTCATTCCTTGTCCACATCCCCAGGTGTGGGTACAATCCCCAGGACCCCCAGACCTGGGTATTCCCCCCACCCCAGAAACTCCATAACCACCGCTGCTATGGGTACAGCCCATTGTCCCCCCCGTACCCCTTCTTTTGGGTATGAATGTGGATGGGACTTTGGGGACAGCAGGGGACACGTCCTCCCCAGGAATCTGAAGCCCCCAAGTTGGCAGGGCAGAGGGACAGGGCACAGCTGGGGTGTCTCGACATTCAAAGCCCCCCAAACCCTTCTTGTCCCCTCGTCCCTGGCTCCCCACAAGCTCCCGGCTGTTGTGGGGCTGCAGGGACACTGCTGGGCTCCTCCGCCGTGTCCAAAAATCTAAACCAAGCTCTAATCACATCATTGTCACCCCCAAATGCCGGTCTTTTTACTTCCTCAGTTCTATTCCTACCAGAAACCCAGAAGAAGGGATTTGGGGTAAATTTCAGTTTAGGCTGAACTGGCCCATACTGGTGACAGATGCTCTCCCTCCACCGCTCACTCCCAGGGGAGGAGGAGGCAAGAGAAAGAGATTCATGAGTTGAGCAGGAATTAAACTACTTTAATGGAATATTAAAAATAAGAGAGAAAGGAAAATAATGAAATAAATACAATCTATACAAAACCATATCAAGCTCCCAGGATGACATCACTGGCATGGAATTGGGGATGTCCCAGACTGAACTCAGTGATGGGTGGGGTCTGGATTCCAGCTCTGGGGTCAGGAAGGCACGGACTGGGATGAAAGGCAGATGAACAGACAGGGTCCTCCTTGGACGCCGGCCACTGGAGAAAGAGCTGACTCTTTGATCCCTTGGCTTTTATAGTGAGTGTGGGGCAGATGGGATGGAGCACCCCCTGGGTCAGTTTGGGGTCCCCCCATTCTGTCCCCCCCTTCCCCGGCTGAGGCCAAGCTGAGAAGTGGAATTACTAAATGGAAAGTTGGTTCTGTTTTACCTCAAACTGGGACAGGGGCTCACCCTGGTCCCCCTCCCCACATCTGGGTGTAACTCCAGAGACCCCCCCTGGAGCTGGGTATGACACCCCCACTCAGTACCCACCTCTTTCTGTAGGTACAGGCCCCCCAAACCCTCCTGTACCTCTTATTTTGGGCATGGGCTCACCATGCAGAAGATAGGACGTTGGGGACAGCAGCGAACACATCCTCCCCAGGGATGTTTTGTCCCCAAGGTGACAGGGCACAACTGGGGTGTCCTGACATTCAAAGCCCCCCCAAACCCATCTTGTCCCCTTGTCCCTGGCTCCCCACAAGGTCCTGGCTGTTGTGGGGCTGCAGAGACACTGCTGGGCTCCTCTCCCATGTCCAAAAATCACAACAAAGCTCTCCATCCTACACAACATCCCCCCAAAAAACCCCTAAGATCCTTCATTTTCCTTTCTTCTCTTTTTTTTTTCCTTTCTTTTTTCTTTTTTCCTTTCCTTTTTTTTTTTTTTTTTTTTTTTTTTGGTTCCTGGGACCTATGGGCTGTTGAGTTTTGATCCTGAATAGACAAATGTCCTGAAACACCAATAAAAACCAGTGCAGGTGAATGATTTATCATGGCCTGGTTGGAACTTTGCTCCTTCCTTTGCAACAATGGATGTACAAAGGAAAATCAGCCCTTTCTGGGAAAAAAACCCTGACTATTTATGGGTGCAAAACCAAAGGTGCAAAGTTGCTGGGAGAGGCTCAGCCCTGGAAAAAGCCACCTCCACCCACTCCCATCCAGGAATGGGGAGGGTGATGGTTTCGCTTCTCTGCTTTGCCACTGGCAGTTTATTTTATGACTCTGGCCTTGCTGATGTGTCTCAGTTCTGGATGAGGAACCTGAGCTCACAACGAGGGACGTAGAGCATTAAACCACATCCTGGAACTTGGCAAAGATTGGAGATGTGGGGTGCAGCTCCTAGACCTCAGGTGAGGGAATTTCCTTTCCAAAGGGGATTTAGAATATTTAATTAATTGAAAGTCTTAGGAAAGGATTTTGAGTAAATCCTGGGGAGGGCAGTGGGGCAGAGCAGGGGCTGCACCGGGAGCAGCACATGGTCCCAGTCTTGCCCTTGACCAAGGGTTCCTTCCGACATCAGGGTGCAGGTGGTTTGGTGGGATTTCTGGAGCGGCACTGGGGGCAGGTGCAGCCCTTCTTCCCCATCCCCTCCATGGCCCTCCCTCTGTCTCCCTTCCCACCGTCTTCTCCAGCTCTGGCCACAGATGGGGTTCCCTGCAGTCCTGTGGGCCCTCCTCAGTCATTTCCTGACTCTCCACCTCCTCCGGCTGGGATCAGGTAGGGATCCTACAGGGCTGGGGGTGCTGAGCGAGCTCTGGGTGGCCGATGTGGGGCAGGGGAGGTGCCGTGGGGCAGGAGGAACTGACCTCAGGACTCAGCTGTGCATTGCTTTCATTTTCCCTTGGGCTGGTGATGGCACAGATCCATTGCCCTGGGACACGTTCAGTCCTGCCCCAAGGTGTTCCCCCAAAGCCTTCTGCCAGGGCTGGCTGGGGTGGGAAGTCATGATTTTCTGGAGCAGGTTCCCACCACCAGGAAACCTCTTTCTTCTTCGAGTCCTCCTGCTCCTTCTCCAGTTTCTCCAGGGTCTTTGGGCCACGGGGAGGACAAAGCAACACCCACGGGAAGGAGTGGGCACCGCTCACGCCAAAATGGCCCCTTGCCATGCGACGCCCATAAATTAAGTTGGTCGTAATGTTTGTCTCTCTGTGTCCTTCTTCTTCACCAAGTGGAGTTCAGAGTGGTGGGACCAGGTCGACCTCTCCTTGCCACCGTGGGGCAGGACGTTGTGCTGCCGTGTCACTTGTCCCCAGGCATGGACGCTCGGAGGTTGGAGATCAGGTGGATCCGGCACCAGCTCTCCGAAACAGTGCACCTCTACTGAAACGGAGAGGACATGTATGGTGAGCAGATGGAGGAATACGCTGGAAGGACAGAGTTATCCAGAGATGGTCTGTCCAGTGGGAGCCTGGACTTGCGAATCTCTGAGTTGAGACCCTCTGATGATGGCCAGTACGTCTGCACCGTGCGAGATGCTGCCTCTTATGGAGAAGCTGTGGTGCAGCTGAAGGTGGCAGGTTTGTGGCTGCTGTGTTGTTTCGTGGGGATGGTGCAGGTGTCCCTGGGTTGGTGTGTGTCCCTCTCATAGCTCTGTCCCATCCTCACATCCATCCATTTGGTTCTGAAGGCAATGAGCCTTTGAGAGTGGTCAGGTGTGAGGGGGTCTCTTCCCATCTGTGCCTGCTGAGGAGGGAGCATGCTCATGCTGCTGGAGGGGGTTTTGGGGGCAAGCAGCATGGATGCAGTAGCTTTGGGTCTCTGTGGTGTCCTTGTGATGCTGTGTTGGTGCAGAGATGCTGCCTTGAGGTGCCAAAGCTTGGCCGCTCGGTGCTGCTCTGCCAGGCTGTTTATGGGAGATCTGGGATCATTTGGCCTCAGTGCTCTCTGGTTCCTGCAGACGTTGGGGTGGGTTGGGAGGTGAAAGGAGCACGTGGCCTGCCCCCTGGGCACCCTGGGATGTGTCTGGCATGGGGTTGGGTCTTGGCCTTTGAGCTGAGTCCATCCCTAACTCAGGGCAACCCGGGCTCTTCCCCCAGCCTTGGGCTCTGTCCCTCTTCTCTCTCTGGAGTACCTGCAGGTGAGTTTCAGTGCAGGAGACAACCTGAGCGTGATGTGCTTTAGGGAAGCTTTGTGGTGTCCATGGGATGGGGAGGTTGATGTCCCATTGAGCCCAAGGCTCCCTGCACGAAGCTATATGAGCTGGATGTTTGGGGTTGCTTTGGGTTTTTTCTTCTCCTCACACAGGGGAGTGTAAAATGAGGCCTTTTCTCAATGTTTTTTGTTTCCCAGTTCCATTTTTCCACATTGTCCATCCCCGGATGGCAGCTCTCATGGTACTCTTCCTGCTTTTAGTGATGTGTTTTGGTGTCATGGCTTATGTCTACCGAAGGCAAGGTGAGTTTGTAGTGGGGGGGATGGAGTGGAGTGGCTCAGGTTGGAGTGAGGTCCATGGATGTACGCAGAATGCGATCAGAGTTGTGTCAGAACAGGTTTTGCTTTCCTTAAAAAGGAAGGATGGGGAGAAGAATACAGGGTGTGGGTGGGAGGAGAGGGAGCGTGGCCAAAGCATCTGACTGGTGGGAAGGTCCAAGAGACTCTGGTGAGATGGTCCCAGTGATGAAGCAGCCACTCTCCTGACCTCCCCCTCCTCTGTCTTTGCTTTCCAGTGGTGCAGTCCAGAGCGCTGGGTGAGTCCTTCTGCCTGCCCGCTTCCCCCACCCCCAGCCTCCTGAAAAAGGAGCCCCCTGGGAAGTATGTGGCTTTGCATAGTTCTTGATGTTTCTCTGGTCATTGATGTGGGTTGACGGAGCCCAGAAGGGGAGTGGAGAACCCTGGGGTTGGGAATTGGACACAGGAGGTGTCCTGGCTCATGGGAAGAAGCGGAGGCAATTACTGACTGAGCATAAATCAGGCTGAGCCTTAAATCTCTGCTTAAGTCAGGTGTAACTGCGGAATGCCTGAGTGGGCTGGGGTGGGGATAGGAACCCCCCCAACCCTCCCTGGGAGCCTAGGAGATGAAACTTTTCCGGCTCTCCAAAAATAAGGAGCTTGGGCTCAGCCTAAGCTCTGCCTGCTTGCGCCATGGGGTGAGAAGCTGTCCCCTCTCATCACTCATTGCTCCTGTTTTTTCCCTTTCCAGAGGAACGAGATGCAGCACTGGGTGAGTCTCCGTTAGCTCCTTCTGACTTCATGTCCTCTACGGGGTGCTTTGTGCTTGGTCCCTTCCCCTCTTGCTCGTCCCCTCTATCCCTGCATCCCCTGGCTCTACAGAAACCCCAAGGGGAGGTGCCTGTGGCCGGTGAGCAGCTCAGGGACAAGAGAGCAGGGGTGGACCCTCTCCCATGCCCAGAGCTCCTGGCGACCAGGCGTGGGATGTGACCAGGCTGGAGGGAGCCATCTCTGGGACCCAGGGAATGTTTTCCCTCTCCCCAAAAAAGGAGAAGTTTGGGGGTTTCCCAGCTCTCCTTACTCAACCTTGAGTACTTTTGGGATGAGAAGCTGTCCTCTCTGATCAAATATTCCTTTTGTTTTCCAGAGGAACAAGGTGCACTGTTGGGTGAGTCTCCGTGAGCTCCTCCAGGCTTGATGTCTGCTCTTGGAGAGTGTGCTTGACCCTTTCCCTCCTTGCCCTTTTTCTCCATCCCTGCATCCCCTGTTCTCTCTGAACGCTCATTGCTTCTGTTTTTTAATTTTCCAGGGAAACGAGCTGCAGCCCTGGGTGAGTCTCCGTGAGCTCCTTCTGGCTTGGTGTCTTCTTACAGTCTCTCTGTGCTCAACCCTTCCCCTTTTGCCTGTCCCTTCCATCCCTGCATCCCCTGGGTCTGGGGAAAACCCAAGGGGATGTGCCTGGGGAGTTGGGCAGCTTGGGATCACCAGACCAGGGATGGCCCCTTTGCCCTTCCCAGAGCCGCTGGGGACCAGCCATGGGATGTGACCTGCTCTTGTCTCTCCTTGTAGCTCCGAGAAAATTTCTGCTACCTCAGAATCCAGATAATGTGTATTTTTTATTATTGTTATTTTATGTTTTTTATGGGTGAATCCTCTTCCTTTCCCTCTGTGCGACGTGTAACTGGGCTGTCCAGTGAAGGGACTGGCCATGCCTTGTCATGTTGGTGACTCAGAGCCCCCATGGTACTGGGTTGTATCTCACCTCCTTTTCTTGCCATTTCACCCCATTCTGAGTTAAACTGTGGTGACCCAGAGGTGCCATCTGCCTCTTCTCACTGGACTGAGCTCAGCCATGGCCATGGTGGGGATGGAGAGGAGGAAGGAGATGCCCAGTCTCCTGCCCTGGGGTGCAGGCCCTGGCCCTGGGGGAATGAAACTTGCCCAGGACTGAGCACTGATGCTCCAGCTCCTCCTGTTCCCTGCAGACATGGTGACCCTGGATCCAAACACGGCTCATTCTGAACTTGTCCTGTCAGAGGATTTGAGAAGTGTGAAGTGTGGAACCACATGGCAGAACCTGCCCAACACTCCTGAAAGATTTAAGGATCTGCGCTGTGTGCTGGGCCGGGAGAGGTTCCAGGAGGGGAGGCACTGCTGGGAGGTGGAGGTGGAGGAGGTGGTGGGAGGTGATTCATGGTGGGGTGTTGGGGTGGCCAAGGAGTCTGTGGAGAGGAAGGGGAGAGTGTTACCAAGCCCTGGAGATGGGGTCTGGGCGGTGTGGCACTGGGAAGGGCAGTTTGAGGCTCTCACCTCTCCTCCCACCCCCCTGTCCCTGTCCCCAGTCCCCAGGAGGATCTGGGTCTGTCTGGACTGCAGACAGGGGCTGGTGACTTTCCTCAACGCGGACACTGGGGTCGAGATCTTCACTTTCCCACCAAGCTCGTTCCACGGGGAGACCCTGTGCCCCTGGTTTTTGCTCGAGACAGAGGAAACCCAGCTGTGCCTCAGGGGCAGCACCCTCTAGACCCTCAGCCCCACTTCCATCCTCATGACAGCATCCCACCGACCCTGTCCTTCTCCAGAGACTCCCCACTCTTGTCTCCTGGCTCCTGC
The DNA here is from genome assembly GCF_001431845.1 of Calidris pugnax. NCBI lineage: Eukaryota > Metazoa > Chordata > Aves > Charadriiformes > Scolopacidae > Calidris > Calidris pugnax. Next base: position 8,214 of record NW_015091581.1, on the reverse strand, counting down.
AGAAGATGTCACTCTCTGCACTGTCCCAGCTCGGGGAGCAGAGGGGGAATGAGGGGCAGGGGACAGGGGCTGCCGTGGGGTAACCCTGGTGCTGGGAGGCTCTGAGCAGGGTGGTGTCCTCATTTCAGCTTTGATGGAGTTGATTTTCTTTCCAGTATGGGGTGCATTTTGGATTTTGTGTGGGAATGCTGTTGATCACACATATTTTCATATGTGGCTGAGAAAGGTTCACATCAATCCAGGGCTTTTCCAGCTTCCCCCTGCAGCTGAGAAAGAGCACGGCCAAGATGAGGTGGCCAAAGGGATATTCCACCCCACAGATATCCTGCTGGGGATAGAAACAGGGGCTGCTGGGGGGCTGGGACCCTCCTTCACTGCTTGGGATGGGATTTGCAATCAGTCCTCAGGTGCTGAGGGCAACTGCTCTTGTATCCCTTTATTTTGTGCATTTTATTTTACAATTAATAATATTATTTTCCTCTACCGTAACTGTTGTATTAAACTGTTGTGTTTATTCCAACCCATGAGGTGTTTTCCCCTCCTTTTCTCCCTCGTCTCTCCCCCTGGGTGGACAACTGAAGGGGGAGTGAGGGAGCCACTGGCTGGGATTAAGCAATGCTGTGGGGCAAGGGACCTCTAGGACCCTCCTGGATCCCCTTGGGTCCCCTTGGAACCTCCTGGATCCCCTTTGACCCTCTTCGATCCCCTTGGATCCCTTGGACTCCTTGGATCTCTTGCATCTTCTTGGATTCCCTTGAAACTCCTTGGAACCCCTTGGAACCTCTTGGATCCCCTTGGTACTACTCGGAACCCAGCTTGGAACACCTTGAAGACTTGTATCACCTTGGATCCCCTTGCAACACCTTCGATGCCCGGGAACCCCTCTTAGACACTCCACGAAACCTCTGTCAACACCTTGGGACCTCTTGGATCCCTGGGCTCTGCCCAGCATGTACTCACCATGAGCATCCTCCTGCACCCCGTGACCCTTTTCTGAAGGAAACTGCTTTTTCTCTACCCAATTCCCTTCCCACTTGGGCACTGGATGAAGGAAGCTGTGCCTTTTTGTTTATTTGGGGGATTTTTGGCTCTGTGTGCGACAGCATCTTTGTCTCGGAGCAGATTTAGGTGCAGCAGAAGAAGAAACGCCTGAGAGTGGAAGGAATTCCCAGCCTGGGGCTATTTTACAGTGATATCTTGTGTTATTGACAGCCAGTGCTGTGGGGACCAGGGGTGGCCCTGGCTGGGGACTGGGGGTGGCTGAGCCAGGAGGGATGTGGAAAGGGGCAGGGGGACGCGCAGGAAGGTGCTGGGGCTGTGGGAATGGAGAACAAAGCCCAGACGGGGCATCCCTGACTCCCAGGGCCAGTTCCCATGACCGGAGCATGTTCTGATGACCGGATCCGCTCCAGGTGATGCTGGCGTGCAGGTAATGAGGGGGAGGATGCTTGGAGCTGGCTCTGGGACCCCCCACGCTGTACCGACCTGGGAGGTTACAGGCCCTTTTTACCTCCCCTTCTGCTTATTCCACCACCCCTAGGGCTGGATATGGGTCCCTTACACCACTGGAGGCTCACCATGGTCCCCCTTCCCACGTCTGGATATGACCCCAGGGATCCCCCTGGAGCTGGGTAGGACTGCCCCGGTACCCAGCCCTTGCTATGGAAACAGCCCCACCCTACCCGTCCTGCACCCCTTATTTTGGGCATGGGCTCCCCATGCATAAGGTGAGATATTGGGGACAGCAGGGAACATGGCCTCCCCAGGGATGGGAGGTCCCCAAGGTGACAGGGCACAGCTGGGGTGTCTCAACATTTGAAGCCTCCCCAACCCCATCTAGTCCCCTCGTCCCTGGCTCCCCACAAGCTCCCGGCTGTTGTGGAGCTGCAGGGACACTACTCCTCTGACATGTCCAAAAATCACAATGAGGCTCTCAGCTCTGCATGATTCCTCCCCAAAAATCCTTATTGTCCTTCATTTTCCATTGTTTTTCTCCTTGTTTTGGTTCCTGGGACCCATGAGCTGCCGAGTTTTTCTCCCAAATAGAAATGTCCTGAAACACCAATAAAAACCCCCAAGAGATGGATGGAGCAGAACCGGCGCAGGTGGATGATTCATCATGGTCTGGTTTGGACTTCTCTCCTTCCTTTGCAACAATGGCCTTACACAGGAAAATCAGCCCTTTTGGGTGAAAAAGCCCCGCTTATTTATGGGTGCAAAACCTTGCCAAAGTCCCTGCTCCAGCACAGGCTGCCGGAGAGGCACAGCCCTGGGAAAAGCCACCCCCACCCACGCCCATCCAGGAACGGGGAGGGGGATTGTTTCGCATCGGTGCTTTGCCACTGGCAGGTTATTAAATGACCCTGGCCTTGTTGATGTGGCTCAGTTCTGGATGAGGAACCTGAGCTCACAATGAGGGAGGTGGAGGCTTAAATCACTTCCTGGAATTCTGGACCCTGGAAACTGGCACAGGTTGGAGACTACACATTGGGTGAGAGAAATTTCTTTCTGCAGGGGAATTTAGAATATTTAATTATTTTAAAGTCTTTGGAAGGGATTTAGAATAAATCCTGGGGAGGGAAGTGGGGCAGACCAGGGTCTGCACTGGGAGCCCTGCATGGATCCCGTCCGTCCCTTGACCAAGGGCTCCTTCCAACGTCAGGGTGCAGGTGGTTTGGTGGAATTTCTGGAGCGGTGTTGGGGGCAGGTGCAGACCTTCTTCCCCATCCCCTCTGTGGCGGCTGTAACCCCCCCCTTGCCCTCCCTCTGCCTCCCTTCCCACCCTCTTCTCCAGCTCTGGCCACAGATGGGGTTCCCCACGAGCCCATGGGGCCTCCTCAGTCATTTCCTGACTTTCCACCTCCTCCGGCTGGGATCAGGTAGGGATCCTGCAGGGCTGGGGGGGCTGAGCGTGCTCTGGGTGGCAGATGTGGGGCAGGGGAGGTGCTGTGGGGCAGGAGGAACTGAGCCCAGGGCTAGGCCTCACATTGCTTTCACTTTTCCTTGGTCTTGTAATGTCACAGACCCTTTGCCCTGGGACATCTTCCCTCACACCCCATGGTGCTCCCCCAAAGCCTTTGTCCCTTCTGCCAGGGCTGCTTTGAGTGGGGAGGGGGTCATTTTAAGGTGTGGGGGGGGGCATGATTTTCTGGAGCAGTTCCCACTGCCAGGAAACATCCTTCTCCTTCGAGTCCTCCTGCTCCCTCTCCAGTTTCCCCAGTGTCTTTGGGCCGCAGGGAGGGCAAAGCAACGCCTGCGGGATTCATCAGGCATTGTTCATACCAAGCTGGCCTCTTGCCATGCCCCTAAATTAACATGGGTGTAATCTCTGTCTCCCTGTGTCCTTCTCCATCACCCAGCGGAGTTCAGAGTGGTGGGACCAGGCCGACCTCTCCTTGCCACCATGGGGCAGGACGTCGTGCTGCCGTGTCACTTGTCCCCAGAGGTGGACGCTCAGAGGTTGGAGATCAGGTGGATCCGGTACCTGGTCTCTGAAACGGTGCACCCCTACCAACACGGAGCAGACCAGTATGATGAGCAGATGGAGGAATACATTGGAAGGACAGAGTTGGCCAGAGATGGTCTCTCCCGTGGGAGCCTGGACTTGCGAATCTCTGGGTTGAGACCCTCTGATGATGGCCAGTACGTCTGCACTGTGCAAGATGCTGCCTCTTATGGAGAAGCTGTGGTGCAGCTGAAGGTGGCAGGTTTGTGTCCACTGTGGTCTTTCCTGCATATGGTGCAGGTGTCCCTGGATTGGTGTGTCCCTTCCAGAGCTCTGTCCCATCCTCACATCCATTTATTTGGTGCCATGAGCCATGAGCCGTTGAGACAGGTTGGGTGGGAGGGGGTCTCTTCCTATCTGTGCCTGCCCAGGAGGGAGCACACACATGTTTTTGGGGGTAGAGTGGCATGGACATGGTGGATTTGGGTCTCTGTGGTGTCCTTGTGATGCTGTGTTGGTGCAGAGATGCTGCCTTGAGTCGCCAAAGCTTGGTCGCTCGGTGCTGCTCTGCCAGGCTGTTTTATGGGAGATCTGGGGCCATTTGGCCTCAGTGCTCTCTGGTTCTTGCAGATTTTGGGGTGGGTTGGGAGGTGTGAGGAGCATGTGGCTGGCCCCACAGCCCCCTGGGCACCCTCTGATGTGTCTGGCATGGGGTTTGGGTCTTGACCTTTGAGCTGGGTCCATCCCTAACTCAGGACAACCCCGGGCTCTTCCCCCAGCCATGGGCTCTGTCCCTCTCCTCTCTCTGGAGGCTTACGAGGACGGAGGCATCCGGGTGGTGTGTCGATCGGCCGGCTGGTACCCAACACCGGAGATGCTGTGGAAGGATGGCAGTGGACAGCATCTCCCCTCAGTCTCCCTGAGACGTTCCCCGGATGAGAGGGGCCTCTTTGAGATCCAAGATGTCATCATTGTGAGCGGGAAGGGAGATGGGAAGGTGTCGTGCATGGTGAGGAACAGCCGCCTGGAGCAGGAGCAGGCGTCGTCCCTGCACATCTCAGGTGCAGGATGGGAGCAGGGCTGGGGTTGGCCAGGCTGCTTGGGGGTTTTTGCCCTCAGGGGGCTGGAGAAATATGCGGGGGGGAAGGGGAGGGCAGGGGAGGGGAGGGGAAGGGGCTGCACCTGCAGGGGCGTTTTAGTACAGGAGATAATGTGATCCTGGTGTGCTTCAGGGGGGGTTTGGGATGTTCATGGGATGGGACGGAGGATGTCCCCTTGAGTCCAGGGCTCCCACAACAAAGCTTTAGGAGCTGGAACTTTGGAGTTGTTTTGGTTTTCTTTTCTTCTCCTCACAAAGGGGACTGTAAATTGAAGCCTTTTCTGGATATTTTTTTGTTTCTCAGCTCCCTTTTTCCACAATGCCCGTCCCTGGATGGCAGCTCTGGGTGTGCTCCTCGTGCTTTCAGTGGTGTCCGCTGCCCTCAGTGCTTACCTCTTTCGAAGGAAAGGTGAGTTTGCATCACCACAATGTTTTGCCTTTATTCAAAGGAAGGCTGGGGACAAGGACACAGGGTGTGGGTGGGAGGAGAGGGAGCATGGGCAGAACATCTGGTGGTGGGAAGGTCCAAGAGACCCTGGGGAGATGGTCCAAGTGATGAAGCAGCTGCTCTCCTGACCTCCTCTTCTTCTGCCTTTGCTTTCCAGTGGTGCTGTCCCGAGTGCTGGGTGAGTCCTTCTGGCCCCTGACAACAGCAAAGCTGGTGGAGCCCCCAGGGAGGGACGTGGCTTTGGGTGGCTCTTGATGTTTCTCTGGTTGCTGATGTGGGTTGATGGAGCCCAGAAGGGGACTGGAGAGCACTGGTGCTGGGAACTGGGCACGGGAGATGTTCTGGCTCCTGAGAATAAATGGGGAGTGGTATTGAGTGATCTTAAATCAGGCTGAGCCTTAAATCTCTGCTTAAGTCAGGTGTAATTTCTGAGAGCCTGGCTGGGCTGGGGTGGGGATAGGAGGGCAGAGAACACCCTTTTGGAAAAAGGGGACTTCTCCAATTCCCAAAAAAGAAGGAGTTTGGACTCAGCCAAGGGGTGAGAAGCTGTCCCCTCTCATTACTCATTGATTTTGTTTTTTCCTTTTCAGGGAAACGAGGTGCAGAACTGGGTGAGTCTCCGTGAGCTCTTCCTGTCTCCTGTCCTCTTCTGGGTGGTCTGTGCTTGGACGCTTCCCCGCTTGCCCGTCCCCTCCATCCCTAAGTCCCCTGGGGCCAGGGGAAACATCTGCAGGGATGTGCTTGCGGGGTGGGAAGCTCAGGGCCACCAGGGAAGGGCTGGGCCCTCTCCCTCGCCAAGAGTACCTGGGGACAATCCGAAGGGCATGACCAGGCTGGAGGGAGCCATCCCTGGGACCCAGGGAATGTTTTCCCACTCCCCAAAAAGGAGAAGTTTGAGGTTTCCCCAGCTCTGCTTACTCCATCTTGAGCACGTTTGGGATGAGAATCTGTTCTCTCTGATCAAATATTCCTTTTACTTTCCAGAGGAACAAAGTGCACTCTTGGGTGAGTCTACATGAGCTCCTCGTGGCTTGATGTCCTCTCCTGGGCCCCCTCTGCTCGACCCTCTCTCTCCTTGCCCATTTTCTCCATCACTGCATCCCCTGGGACTGGTAAACCCTGAGGGCATGTGCCTGTGGTGGGTGGGCAGCTCGGGGACACCAAAGCAGGGGTGCACCCTATCCAATGTCCAGAGTCCCTGGGGACCAGCTGCGGCACTTGACCAGGCTGGAGGGAGCCATTCACAGGCTTTGGGGGTCGCTTCCCAATCCCCAGACAGAAGGATGTTGGGATCTGCCCGAGCTCTGCCCACTCCAATAGGAGCAGCGATGGGGAGAGAAGCTGTCCCCTGTCATCACTCATTGCTCCTGTTTTTCCTTTCCAGAGCAACGAGATGCAGCACTGAGTGAGTCTCTGTGAGCTGCTCCTGGCTCCGTGTCTTCTCCTGGGTGCTCTGGGCTTGGTCCCTTCCCCTCTTGCCCGTCCCCTCCATCCCTGCATCCTCTGGGTCTACACAAACCTCGATGGGATGTGCCTGGGGATGTGGGCAGCCTGGGGACACCAGAGCAGGGATGGACCCTCTCCCACGTCCAGACCTGCTGGCCACCAGCCATGGGAATTGAGCTGGCTGGAGGGAGCCATTCACAGGGTTTGGGGCTCCTTTCCCACATCCCAAAAAGGAGGAGTTTGGGAGCTGCCCACGCCTGTGGTTGCAGGCGTGCGATAGGAAGATGTTCTCTCTGATCACTCATTGCTTCTGTTTTTCCTTTCCAGAGCAACGAGATGCAGCACTGGGTGAGTGTCCGTGAGCTCCTTCTGGCTCTCTACCGGGGTTCTGTAAAGGGGGCTCTACGCTCGGTCCCTTTCCCCCTTGCCTGTCCCCGTTGTCCCTGCATCCCCTGGGGCCTGGGGAAACCCTGAGGGTCCGTGCCTGAGCGGGTGGGCAACCTGGGGATACCAGAGAAGGGATGGACCCTCTCCCATGCCCAGGGTCCCTGGGGACCAGCCGTAGGGTGTAACCAGGCTGGAGGGAGCCATCCCTGGGACACATGGAGTGTTTTCCCACTCCCCAAAAAAGGAGAAGTTTGGGGGTTTCCCCAGCTCTGCTTACTCCATCTTGAGCACTTTTTGGATGAGGAGCTGTTCTCTCTGACCAAGTATTCCTTTTGCTTTCCAGGGCAACAAGCTGCACTTTTGGGTGAGTCTCCATGAAATCCTCTTGGCTTGAGGTTTTCTCCTGGGCCCCCTCTGCTCGATCCTCTCCCTCCTTGCCCATTTTCTCCATCGCTGCATCCCTTGGGTCTGGGTAAAACCTGAGGGCATGTGCCAGTGGTGGGTGGGCAGCTCGGGGACACCAGAACAGGGGTACACCCCCTCCCATGTCCAGAGTCCCTGGGGACCTACCGCGGCACTTGACCAGGCTGAAGGGAGCCGTTCACAGACTTTGGGGGTCAGTTCCCAATCTCCAGACAGAAGGAAGCTGGGATCTGCCCGAGCTCTGCCCACTCCAATAGGAGCAGCCATGGGGTGAGAAGCTGTCCCCTCTCATCACTCATTGCTCCTGTTTTTCCTTTCCAGAGCAACGAGATGCAGCACTGAGTGAGTCTCCGTGAGCTGCTCCTGGCTCCGTGTCTTCTCCTGGGTGCTCTGGGCTTGGTCCCTTCCCCTCTTGCCCGTCCCCTCCATCCCTGCATCCTCTGGGTCTACACAAACCTCGAGGGGATGTGCCTGGGGATGTGGGCATCCTGGGGACACCAGAGCAGGGATGGACCCTCTCCCACGTCCAGACCTGCTGGCCACCAGCCATGGGAATTGAGCTGGCTGGAGGGAGCCATTCACAGGGTTTTGGGGTGCTTTCCCACATCCCAAAAAGGAGGAGTTTGGGATCTGCCCATTCCTGTGGTTGCAGGCGTGCGATAAGAAGATGTTCACTCTGATTACTCATTGCTTCTGTTTTTCCTTTGCAGGGAATCGAGAAGCAAAATTGGGTTAGTCGTGATGATCTCCTCCTGGCTTGGTGTCCTCTCCCGGGTTCTGTGTGATCAACCCTTCCCCACCTTGCCCGTCCTCTCCATCCCTGCATCCCCTGGGTGTGGGTAAACCCCAAGGGGATGTTCTTGGTGGGGTGGCCAGCTGGGGGACATGAGATCTGGAATGGACCCTCTCTCCTACCCAGACCTGATGGACACCAGCCATAGGATGTGACCAGGTTAAAGGGAGCCA
>NW_015091580.1:30662-35107 GCF_001431845.1 Calidris pugnax | reverse complement strand
CTGGGGAATCTCACCCTGGGAGGAGCAGGGTGAATGAAGCCCAGGATTTGGGCAACAGCCCCTGGGGACACCACTTTCAAAGCTTTCACCCCTCCTGCCCTTCTCCCACCCTTTCCAACTTCTCCTGACCTTGACGTTCCACCTTCTTGACACTGGATGGTCAACACTGACAGTCCTGCGGGGCTGGAGAAGCTGGTTTTGGTCCCTGCTTTGGATACAAGGAAGGAGAAGATTTTTCTGCTGAATCCGGCTTAATATCTGCCATTTTCCCACCAGGACCTCTTGTGAGTCAAAAACCTTCATGGTATCAGCAAGAACATACCCGTTTTAAGGCTTTTTGTTGAACCCCATGGATTTCAGCCGAGTTGTGGGGTGGGAGGAAGGAGAGATGAACAGAATGAGCTGGAACTTTGCCTTTCTGCAAATTATAGATATTCTTTTGGGTCAGGAAGCCTAATAAGCAGCTTTATATCAGGCGAGGATGCTGGAAAGAAGGGGCAAGACCCATTCTTGAAAGTCAAAGGCCTTGAAAAAGCCAGGAAAGGAAGGAAAAGCTCCAGTCCGGACCTCTCAGCTCTGTCCCCGCAGCTCAGAGAAACCTGCTGGGACCTTGGAGGGTCTTGGAGGCACCAGCAATCTCCAGGGACATGGGAGGATCCCTGCTCCAGAGCAGTCTCGGCAAGGTGTTGGTCTGATGGCCCATCTTATTCCAACAGCAAAGCTGATGTCGCAAGGGTCAGGAGAAGCAGAAACTGCTTCTGACAGCCAGGAAGGGCCAGCTCTTCAACGAATACCACATCTCCCTTATGAGGAGAGGCTGAAAGAGCTGGGACTCTTTAGTCTGGAAAAGAGAAGGCTGAGGGGAGACCTTATTAATGCTGACAAGTATCTCAAGAGCGGGCTGAGGGAGCAGGGAACTAGACTCTTTTCAGTAGTTGCCGGTGAGAGGACAAGGGGCAATGGGCACAAGTTGGAACATAAAGGGTTCCACTTCAATATGAGGAAGAACTTTTTCACGGTGAGGGTGACAGAGCCCTGGAACAGGCTGCCCAGGGAGGTTGTGGAGTCCCCTTCTTTGGAGATTTTCAAGACCCGCCTAGATGCAGTCCTGAGTAACATGCTCTGACAAGCTCTGGGTGGTCCTGCTTTGGCAGGGGAGTTGGACTAGATGATCTCTATGGTCCCTTCCAACTCTATAATTCAGTGAAATTCAGTGAAACCTGAACCCTTCAGGTGACCCAAGAGATGCTGGAGTCCTCCCAAAAAGCCCTACAGAGCCCCTCCTGAAGGGGGCTGAGGTCCTTCCCAAGCCCTGGCCACGTCCTGTCACCCCTGACGTCTCAGAGGCAGTTTCAGCCACCGCTTGTCTCCCACCCACAGCTGCACCACAACCTCTCTGAGGTGCCACCAGGGCCTGAAACTCCTCTTCCACCTGCTGTTGAGTCACCAAATACCACCGGACTCCACTGATGGGATGTGGCTTTGGAGACGGAAAAATCCCAGCGCCTCTAGGAAAGAGTGAAAATGGGGTGGGCATCTCCGATCCCTGTCCTCCTCAGCTGTCCAACTGTTACTTCCTGGAGCAATCTAAGTTAATGTATGGCCTGAAGCCCTGCTGGGAAGGGGCTGGGTCTCAGAGTAACCAATGGTGTAGAACCAGGAAATCTCTCTCCTTCCTCTTTCTTCAAAATCGAAACCAACTTGGAGACTGAAGCTGCGACGGTCGCTCTTCATGGCAGCCAGGACGCCTCTGGAAATGCTCCAGGATGAAGCCTGCTGCTCCATCTGCCTGGGAATATTCCAGGACCCCGTGTCCATCCACTGTGGGCACAGCTTTTGTCGGTCGTGCATCACTGAGACCTGGGAAGGACTGACCACCAACTTCCCCTGCCCCCAGTGCAGGGAGACAGGGAACCAGAGATTCCTCCGCCCCAACTGGGAGTTGGCCGAGGTGATTGAAGCAGCCGAGAGATTGAACCTGCAACCAGTCAGAGAGGTGGAAGGAGGGGAGAACTTGTGTGAGAAACACCAGGAACCCCTGAAGCTCTTCTGCCAAGATGACAAAAGGCTTATCTGCCTGGTGTGCGACAGGTCCAAGGTGCACCGTGACCATTCTGTGGTTCCCATGGACGAGGCTGCCCAGCAGTACAAGGTGAGGGGGTTATGGGTGTGTTGAGGTACAAGGGTCCAGAAGCTCCTGGGGTTGCACTTTGATGGGTGGAGATCCCTCCAGAGCCTTTGGCCTGTGGGATAGACCCCCTGTGGACTCACCCATCCTTGGCTCCTGCTACAAACTCTTGACCTGGCATTGCGTGCCCTGAGGAAGAGGTGGACATAGGAGCAGTACGCCCTTGGGGACCAAGGGGTCCTCTCCCCCAGGGTTCAGCCACGAGCAGGGCCTTAGGAGAGGGTAGGAAACAGAGGCGTAGGATTTCTCCCCACCACAATCCCTCTGCAAAACTCCATCAATGGCTCTGTCCTCTGGGGTGCAGGTCCCTTATCAAGGTCAGAACTGCTGAAGATCAGTAGGAAAGGAGAGGGAGAGATCCTCAGACCTTCTCCCACCCCACAGGTCCCTGGAAAAGTTTTGGTCTTTGTCAAAATACCAAAAGACAAAAAAGGGGGAGGTAAATTGCCTTAAAACTGTCATGGGGATCCCAAAACTCTGCCAACACTTACCCCCAGAGCCACCAGGAGTTCCCCAGCGCTTCTGCTGAGGCTGCCAGACCACGATGCCATTCCACAGGGGACTTCTTTCTTTCCTTCCTATCAGAAACAACTTCACACCCAACTGCACCTTCTGAAATCAGACCAAAAAGCGCTTCAATCTTCCGTGAAGGACAGAGAAGACAGACTCAAGGACCACACTGTAGGTGCCCATCAGTTTTCCTGGGCAGAGGGTGGGGAAAGAAAGAGGGAACGTCTCCTCCTCCTCCTCCTCTCCCGCTGGGGTGGGTGATGCTCAGGGGCTGTGGGGAAGGGAGAGGGGGTTTCTATCTTCCCCAAACGCCTCTTCTTGGTGGGTCCCACGAAGGCAAGGCCCACCCTTGACCCTTGATGCTCTGCTACTGTTCCCTGCTGCCCTTTCCCTGCTTGGGCTTCCCTTGGCAGGAGAGGACAGAAGCTGCAAAGTAGGAGATTGTGACAGCATATAGGAAGATGCACGAGTTCCTGGAGAAGCAGGAGTCCTCTCTTCTGGCCCAGCTGGAGCAGCTGGACACAGAGATAAGGAAAGCCCATGAAGAAATTCTCCAGAGACTTTTGGAGGAGACAACGAGGCTGGGCACGCTGATTGGGGAGATGGAGAGGACGTACCAGCAGCCAGACTGGCAGCTCCTGAAGGTGAGAGCCCAGGCTTTCCAAACTGGCTGGGAAGGCCCACCTTGAGCTTGGTCTCCAGCCCTCCCTTGTCTCCCCCAACCCGCTCCAAGAGGGACTTCCTTAGAGTGAAATCCCAGTACTCCAAGGGAAGGTGTTCCATCTCACTGAGTCTCTTTCTCTCTCTCCTCCAGGACATCAGAATCACCTTGAGCAGGTCTGTGGTCCTTCTCCTGTCCCCATGTCACCACCACAGAGCAGCTCTGTGGCAGGACACGGGGAGAAAGCACTTGGGGACGGGTTGGCTCTTCTGCAGTACAGCCCTTGGGCTTGACCGAGGCCACGGGGGGTTGGAAGGAGGGCTCTGCCTCTCTCTCCTGAATGAATGATGAATTTGGACCCGGGCGGGCAGGAGGCAGGAGCAGGGAGTGCTGAGAAAACACGGAGCAGCAAACTCCAACCAGGTGTAAATCCATCCCCTCTTCCCTTCCAGGGGCCAGAGGGAAACGCTCTCCCACTCACTCCAGATTTCCCCGGAGCTGGAAAAGAAATTCTCTGACTTCACCGACAGGAACCCAAATATCAAGGAAATTCTGGAGCAATTTCAAGGTAGCAGGGGCAGGTCTAGAAAGGCCAATGCCATCGTGCTTCTTTGTGGTGAGGGATGGAGTGAAGTCAGGGGAAAGAAAGGCATCCTGGGTGCTGAATGAGGGGTTATTTCTTTCAAGATCCCACAAGGAGACAGAGAACGAGCAGCGAGCGTTGGTCTGATGTTCCCTGCCTGTCCTCCTCCTCCTCTCCTCTGCCTCCTCAAGTTTCTCGACCTTCCCCCAAGCCTGTTCCTGACTCTCTCGACTTTTGCAGAAACCCACAATCAGACCAACTGATCTTTGTGTTTCTCACTTTTCTGTCTTCCCTCTAGTTTTCCTGGACTTTGAGACTCCCTTGAAAAGTAAGTGAACTGTACGTGTGCCAAACCAAGCCATCATATGAAATCAAAAATATGGTAAAAGAAGCTTTTCTGCCCTCAAAGATGGACCTAAAGTGTTCTGCTGCCTCCTTTCCCCATTCTCCCACCCTGGTCCCACCAGCAGATGATGCCTGGAGGGGTCCCAACCGGGTCTGAG
>NW_015091580.1:20586-29494 GCF_001431845.1 Calidris pugnax | reverse complement strand
CAACGGCCACGCGGCCGGGAGGGGAAAATCGAAATAAAAAGGCAAAACTCGTGGGTTGAGACAAAGGCAATTTTAACAGAACAGAACAAAGAGCAAGAAATAACAACAACGATAATAGAGGAATATACAACCGCAATCACGGTACCGCCACTCGCCGACCGCTCCCTGGACGCCCCCAACCGCTCTCCTCCCCCGGGGGTCACCGCCTCCTCCCCCCAACTTCCTGTCCCCCCCCACTTCCCCGGCTAGCTCCGGCTACCCCTTGGGCATGGCTCACATGGGATGGAATACTTGTGTCCCTCCTAGGTCCTGGGGAGAATTAACCCCATCACCGCCAGACCCAGGACACCCATCCATCCTGGGCCTGAGTTTGATGCCCTGGTCCCACCACCAGGTAATGCCTGGAGGGGTCCCAACTGGGTCAGAGGGATGGGAAGTGATAGAAAAAGCCCTCTTTCCCCTCAAATCTGCTGCAATGATCCTGACTCTCTCTCCACCTCCAGCACAGATGACGCTGGACCCTCAGACGGCACATGCCAGTCTTTATGTCTCAGAAGACTGCAAGTTCATGCGCTTGGAAGACTGTGAGCAGGACCTGCCCTCCAACCCAGGGAGGTTCAAAGTCATTCCCTGTGTGCTGGGCTCAAGAGGCTTCACATCGGGGTGGCACTGCTGGGACGTGGAGGTCCATAGAGAAGGCTTTTGGGGCATGGGGGTGGTCAAGGAGTCAGTTCCCAGGGACTGTGAGTTGTTCCTGAATACCGATGAGGGGGTGTGGGCTCTGCATCATATCCAAAATGAGTACAAGGCTCTGACCTCTCCTGATGAAACCTGCTTGACTCTACGCAGTGTCCCCAAGTGGATACGAATCTGCTTGGACTATGAGAACGGGAGGGTGGTTTTTTTTGATGCTAAGAGAAAAGAACACATCTTTGCTTTTCCACCAGCATCGTTCCAAGGGGAGAGAGTCTTCCCGTGGTTCATGGTGTTCGTGGACGCTGAACTCAAACTTCTTTCTTAAGGCATGGGACAAAAAAAACAACTTCCAAAGCCCTTGAGTTACCCTTGGGAAAGAAACCAGGGGCTGGGTTTTGTCCCAATCCCACCAAAGGGACAGGAAAGGGGAGCGGTGTTCAGGTTCCTTTCCTTTACTGTGAAATGGGAGCATTTCTGTGACTTGGACTATATTTTCATCTCTTAATTGCTGTTTAATCACGAAATGGTTGTTACAGGGTGGCTGCAAACTTGTCCTGATGGGGAGTTAAAAGTGCAATTCTAAATCATTTCTGCCTTGTGTGTGGCCTTTTTATCTTGGGGTTTTATTTCCTGCAGGGTTTTCTTTGGAAGTTGATTAAAAGAACTGGAGGATGGAAAAGTCATCCTCCTTTATTCTCTAACAGCCACTGCAAAGGGAGATGAGAAACCTGCGTTTTCTGCCCCCTCAAACCCAGCAAGTCTGTGGGAATAGAGGTGGGGAAAAGTCAGCTGCAAGCCAGGAGCTGGAGTCCTTTGCAGCTGGGTCCCAGCCTGACTCCATGTGCAAAGTGGGGAGTCAGAATTGGCAGAAACACCTGGAAATGGGGCTGCTCCTTTTGGTGCTGGCTCAGGGCAAGCCCTGATGTGCTGGGCTTTAGTCAAGGAAGAGCCTGGGCTTGTTCCTTGAGAAGATACAGCAGAGCCAGGGGTTCAGATGAAGGTCCATCAAGTCCTTGTCTTGTCCCTAGACGTCCTTGCCTGGGAAAGCAGATGAAAGCAGGGTGAGGATGGTGCCTTTGGCCCCAGGAGCCCTCTTTTCCCAGCCTCAATTGGTAATTAAACAATTAAAAGTATATTAATTATTACCTGAAACCAAAGGTATTGAAACCAGGACCAGTTTAGAGAGGAGATACTGCTCTACTCAAAGTTGGGTGCTAAGAGGTAATCTCCAAATCTAGCACCCCCTACTGGCAACATTCACCCATTATTTACACATTTACACAAGGATTCTTTTTATTCCACCTCCCTAATCCATGACTCCACCTGGGCTGACGTCTTCTTGAGTGTGACCCAAGAGCCCCTTTTGCACCCCCATATTGAGGCAAAACACTTCCCAGCAGCAATTTCTTGAGGGGTCAGGATTTGGGGGGCCCTAAGAGCCCCCATGGGCAGTAAAACCAGGGAGGGAATAGGGAAGGGCTCCAGACACCCACACTCCCACCACCAGCACCCCACACTGCCAGGGCTGGGGGGAGAAGACACCGGGGCAAGGGGGAAGCCGTCCCCTCCCAGCCATGTCCCGCAACGCTCCCTGACCTGGAGGTGGTGGATCGGACCTGGTTGGGAACTGTGCCAGTGCCCCCGCTCCAGTGGGGTTCTAATTTTTAAGGAAGAGGAAGGAGAGAGATTTCCTGATTCTATATCATTGGTTACACTAAGACCCAGCCCCTTCCCAGCAGGGCTTCAGGCCATACATTAACTTGTATTGCTCTGGGAAGTAGTGGTTGGACAGCTGAGGAAGAAGGGAATTGGAGGCGCCCATTCCATTTTCACCCTTTCCTGGAGGTGCTGGGATTGTTCAGTATCCAAAGATGCATGGAATAGTGGAGTCCGGTGATATCTGGTGACTCAACAGGAGCTGGAAGAGGAGTTTCATACCCTGGTGGCACCTCAGAGAGGTTGTGGTGCAGCTGCGGGTGGGAGACAAGCAGTGGCTGAAACTGCCTCTGAGATGTCAGGAGTGACAGGAATTGGCCAGGGCTTGGGAAGGACCTCAGCACCCTTTTCAGGACAGACTCTGTAGGGCTGTTTGGGAGGACTCCAGCATCTCTTTGGTGACCTGAAGGGTTCAAATGTGCAGCTCATGTCAAGATGGAGATGTGCATCAGGGCAGAGCATGATGGGACAGTCCCTGCTTGGGTCCCCACCCTTGGGGGTTACCATCAACCCCCCTGGAGTGCAGGTCTTTGGTGATCCCCTGGACACCCTCTACATTGTCCCTCACCAGGGCATCAGGGCTGCCATCCCCAGCTGGTTTTGGGCTCTTTTCGCTGCGGGGGTGGCAGGAAGCTCAGACCCTGCCCCCACCTCTGCCAGTTGCAGCTCGGTGGCAGGAGCCCCAGAGTGGTCATCAGGGCTTGGGTTTCCTGTCCCCTCCTCCCTGTCCCCAACATACTGGCCTTCCGGCTCTTCGGTGGCATGGAGGACGAGGAGGGCTACATGGCCTTAGAGAAGAGGGGGGCTGCGGGGACACCGGCTCCCTTCCAGGGTGCAGGTATTGGAGCGGGGGGAGGGGGAGTCATCTTCTAGTCCTCCCCCCCCAAAAAAATTGGGTGTGGGAGAGAGGAAATAGGAGGCAGTGATGACTGTTGGGTCTCTGAGAGCTGCTCAAGCTGGGGAAACTGAGGCACAGAGGGAGGGAGAAGGGTCTGGGAGCTGTGGGGGCAGCTTTTCTGGAGGCTGTGGCTCATCAGACCCCTCCCCGGGCTGGCTGCTGCCCTGCCTCTGCCAAGCTGTCACCCCAAAACAGGGAGGGGAGGGCATTTTGGGGACACCCACCTCCTGCTGCTGGTCCTTACTTGGGTCTGCAGGGGTTTGGGGGGGTGGTGTGTCCCATCAGGGTGCTTTGCCCCAGCCCCCTTTGCTTTGGGCTTTGTGGGGATGGGAAGGGGGTGATGGATGCTCTCAACACCCCTCCCCCCGCCCCCTTTTTTTTATTTTTACCCCAACCACAGGATCTGTCCTGCAAGACCCCCAGGGGGGTTGTGCCCCACAGCAGGCAAGTTTCCTCGCAGGAGCCCCCCGCCGTCCCTGCTGCCTCCTCGGGACCCTGGCGGCCACCCTGGCACTGTCCCTCATGGTGTGTGGTGAGTTGGGGGGGGATGTTTTTAGGAGGGGTGGGGCAGGACCGCGTGCCCCCTCCATCCCCTCCATCATCCATCTCTCCCAGTGGCTTTGCTGGTGGTGGGGAGGGGACAGCCTGAGGGGACATGGGAATGCGGGAAGGCGTCGCTAGGATGCGGTTCTACCGTCTCATGGCTGAGGAAGAGCCTATGCCCCCTGCGAGGTACCATCCCCTCCACTCCTCCTTCTTGGGGACACCACCCCCCCCCGAAAAAGCCATGAGGGAGTATCCCCCTGGCCAGATGGCAGTGACAGCAGGGGTGCCTCAGCGTGGCTGTGTCCCTCTGTCTGTCCCCAGAGGATGAGGGGTGCACCCTCTGCCCCACCAACTGGACACTGCGGGGAACCAAGTGTTACTGGGGGTCCCGTGAGATGAGCCCTTGGAATTCCAGCCGGGAGGACTGTGGGAAGCGGGGAGGAGAGCTGTTGATGCTGGAGGACCAGGAGGAGCTGGTAAAGGGGTTTGGGATGGGGTTTGGTGGCACCTGGGGAAGGACCAAGGGCTGGCCCAGAATTTCTAATTTTTAAGGAAGAGGAAGGAGAGAGATTTCCTGATTCTATATCATTGGTTACACTAAGACCCAGCCCCTTCCCAGCAGGGCTTCAGGCCATACATTAACTTGTATTGCTCTGGGAAGTAGTGGTTGGACAGCTGAGGAAGAAGGGAATTGGAGGCGCCCATTCCATTTTCACCCTTTCCTGGAGGTGCTGGGATTGTTCAGTATCCAAAGATGCATGGAATAGTGGAGTCCGGTGATATCTGGTGACTCAACAGGAGCTGGAAGAGGAGTTTCATACCCTGGTGGCACCTCAGAGAGGTTGTGGTGCAGCTGCGGGTGGGAGACAAGCAGTGGCTGAAACTGCCTCTGAGATGTCAGGAGTGACAGGAATTGGCCAGGGCTTGGGAAGGACCTCAGCACCCTTTTCAGGACAGACTCTGTAGGGCTGTTTGGGAGGACTCCAGCATCTCTTTGGTGACCTGAAGGGTTCAAATGTGCAGCTCATGTCAAGATGGAGATGTGCATCAGGGCAGAGCATGATGGGACAGTCCCTGCTTGGGTCCCCACCCTTGGGGGTTACCATCAACCCCCCTGGAGTGCAGGTCTTTGGTGACCCCCTGGACACCCTCTACATTGTCCCTCACCAGGGCATCAGGGCTGCCATCCCCAGCTGGTTTTGGGCTCTTTTCGCTGCGGGGGTGGCAGGAAGCTCAGACCCTGCCCCCACCGCTGCCAGTTCGCAGCTCGGTGGCAGGAGCCCCAGAGTGGTCATCAGGGCTTGGGTTTCCTGTCCCCTCCTCCCTGTCCCCAACACACTGGCCTTCCGGCTCTTCGGTGGCATGGAGGACGAGGAGGGCTACATGGCCTTAGAGAAGAGGGGGGCTGCGGGGACACCGGCTCCCTTCCAGGGTGCAGGTATTGGAGCAGGGGGAGGGGGAGTCATCTTCTAGTCCTCCCCCCCCAAAAAAATTGGGTGTGGGAGAGAGGAAATAGGGGGCAGTGATGACTGTTGGGTCTCTGAGAGCTGCTCAAGCTGGGGAAACTGAGGCACAGAGGGAGGGAGAAGGGTCTGGGAGCTGTGGGGGCAGCTTTTCTGGAGGCTGTGGCTCATCAGACCCCTCCCCGGGCTGGCTGCTGCCCTGCCTCTGCCAAGCTGTCACCCCAAAACAGGGAGGGGAGGGCATTTTGGGGACACCCACCTCCTGCTGCTGGTCCTTACTTGGGTCTGCAGGGGTTTGGGGGGGTGGTGTGTCCCATCAGGGTGCTTTGCCCCAGCCCCCTTTGCTTTGGGCTTTGTGGGGATGGGAAGGGGGTGATGGATGCTCTCAACACCCCTCCCCCCGCCCCCTTTTTTTTATTTGTACCCCAACCACAGGATCTGTCCTGCAAGACCCCCAGGGGGGTTGTGCCCCACAGCAGGCAAGTTTCCTCGCAGGAGCCCCCCGCCGTCCCTGCTGCCTCCTCGGGACCCTGGCGGCCACCCTGGCACTGTCCCTCATGGTGTGTGGTGAGTTGGGGGGGGATGTTTTTAGGAGGGGTGGGGCAGGACCGCGTGCCCCCTCCATCCCCTCCATCATCCATCTCTCCCAGTGGCTTTGCTGGTGGTGGGGAGGGGACAGCCTGAGGGGACATGGGAATGCAGGAAGGCGTCGCTAGGATGCGGTTCTACCATCTCATGGCTGAGGAAGAGCCTGTGCCCCCTGCGAGGTACCACCCCCTCCACCCCTCCTTCTTGGGGACATACCCCCCCCGCCCCGAAAAAGCCATGAGGGAGTATCCCCCTGGCCAGATGGCAGTGACAGCAGGGGTGCCTCAGCGTGGCTGTGTCCCTCTGTCTGTCCCCAGAGGATGAGGGGTGCACCCTCTGCCCCACCAACTGGACACTGCGGGGAACCAAGTGTTACTGGGGGTCCCGTGAGATGAGCCCTTGGAATTCCAGCCAGGAGGACTGTGGGAAGCGGGGAGGAGAGCTGTTGATGCTGGAGGACCAGGAGGAGCTGGTAAAGGGGTTTGGGATGGGGTTTGGTGGCACCTGGGGAAGGACCAAGGGCTGGCCCAGAAACCTGGGGTCAGCGCCCAGCCCTGGGTGCCTTCGCCTGGGGCACACCAGGGTGGTGGGAGGGCTCTGTCCTGGGACAGGGGTGACCTGTTTTGGCGTGGTGACCTGTGGCATGTCAGTGTCACCCTGTGTCCTCTTCTCTCCCCCGCCTGCCCCCGGCTCCAGGATTTTGTCAATGGAATCCTCCAAAAACCCACCCGTTACTTCTGGATCGGCCTCTTGGCTGGGAAGGACTGGACCTGGCTGAACGGCTCCCGCCTGGACCCAAGCCGGTGAGAGCTTTTTTGGAAGGGGGGGGGAACATGGGTGTCAGGGTGGGCACCCTCACCCCAGGGCCCTGGGTGTGGGATGTGGGGTCCCTCCTGCACCCCCAGATTCCAGCTGAGCCCCCGGGATGAAGGTGGATGCTGCGGGTGATCAGGGTGGGCATGATAAGCCCTGAAGCCACCCAGCTCTGAGCACAGGGACCACCAGGATTGCACCCCTGCCCCCTCCATGGGGTGACGTGGGGTCCCTCCTGCACCCCCAGATTCCAGCTGAGCCCCCGGGATGAAGGTGGATGCTGCGGGTGATCAGGGTGGGCATGATAAGCCCTGAAGCCACCCAGCTCTGAGTATGGGGGCCACCAGGATGCCCCCCCACTCCACATGAGGGACAACCAAGGAGCCAGTGAAGATGATGTTGTGTGTCAACAACCATCTGCACTAATTAATAATCACGTTTAAATTATCTGGGCTCTGTCTGGTGTTTCCAAACTGGAAGGAGCATCCTTCTGTCCCTGTCACCCTTCCTGTCCCTTCCACGACTCCATGAGGGCTCCAGAAGCCCCCCCCATGCCACTCCCTCATTTTGCGGTTTCTGTCCCAACACCCCCTCCCCTCAATCTTCCCCCCACCCCCCTCTTCATCCTCGGGTGGTGCTTTCCTCCTAGGTCCCAGCACAACTCACCGAGGGGCAGTGGAGGAAAGGGGGATGCTGGTGGCACAGGGCTGGCGGCCAAGGCCAAGAGGAAGCGCAGGAGGTTGAAAAGGAGTCCTTGTCTTGTCCCCAGGCATCCCTGCCTGGGACAGCAGATAAAAGCAGGCCAAGGATGCCTATGGCCCCAGGAGCCGTGTTTTCCCAGACTCAATGGGTAATTAAACAATTAAAAGGGTATCATGAGAGTCTCCCAAGCAGCCCTACAGAGCCTGTCCTGA
The DNA here is from genome assembly GCF_001431845.1 of Calidris pugnax. NCBI lineage: Eukaryota > Metazoa > Chordata > Aves > Charadriiformes > Scolopacidae > Calidris > Calidris pugnax. Next base: position 21,860 of record NW_015091580.1, on the reverse strand, counting down.
AGGGTGCTGAGGTCCTTCTCACGCCCTGGCGGGGTCCTGCCACCCCTGATATCTCAGAGCCTTCAGACTCAATGGGTAATTAAACAATTAAAAGGGTATCATGAGAGTCTCCCAAGCAGCCCTACAGAGCCTGTCCTGAAGGGTGCTGAGGTCCTTCTCACGCCCTGGCGGGGTCCTGCCACCCCTGATATCTCAGAGCCTTTTTCAGCCACTGCTTGTCTCCCACCCCCAGCTGCACCACAGCCTCTCTGAGGTGCCACCATGACATGAAACGCCTCTTCCAGCTGATGTTGACTCACCTAATCCCACTGGACTCCACTGATTGGAAGTGGCTTTGGAGACTGAAAAATCTCCAGGAAAGGGTGAAAATGGGATGGGCGTCTCCAGTCCCCGTCCTCCTCAGCTGTCCAACCACTGCTTCCCGGTACTGAGGGATATGGTGTAGGGGAGGACTTTGTAGAGTAGGGTAGATGGTTGGACTCGATGATCCCAAGGGTCTCTTCCAACCTAGACGATTCTATGATCCTATGATTCTAATATCAGTTAATGTATGGCCTGAAGCCCTGCTGGGAAGGGGCTGGGTCTCAATGTAACCAATGGCATAGAAACAGGAAATCTCTCTCTCTTTCTTCAAAATCGAAACAAACTTGGAGGCTGAAGCTGCGATGGTCGCTCTTCATGGCAGCCAGGACAACTCTGGAAATGCTCCAGGATGAAGCCTGCTGCTCCATCTGCCTGGGAATATTCCAGGACCCCGTGTCCATCCACTGCGGGCACAGCTTTTGCAGGTCGTGCATCACTGAGACCTGGGAAGGACTGACCACCAACTTCTCCTGCCCCCAGTGCAGGGAGACAGTGTCCCAGAAAAGCCTCTGCCCCAACAGAGAGTTGGCCAACATGATTGAAGCAGCCAAGAGCTTGAATCTGCCAGGGGTCAGAAATATGGAAGGAGGGGAGAACTTGTGCGAGGAGCACCAGGAACCCCTGAAGCTCTTCTGTCAAGACAACAAAAGGCTTATCTGCGTGGTGTGCGACAGGTCGAAGGTGCACCATGACCATTCTGTGGTTCCCATGGGTGAAGCTGTCCAGGAGTACAAGGTGAGGGGGTTATGGGTGTGTTGAGACACAAATGGCCAGAGTCTCCTGGTGTTGGTGCTCTTGATGGGTGGAGATCCCTGTAGAGCCTTTGGCCTATGGGATTAAACCCCCTGTGGACTCACCCATCCTTGTCTCTTGATACCAACTCTTGAGGTGGCATTGCCTGCCCTGTGGAA
>NW_015091580.1:4719-16194 GCF_001431845.1 Calidris pugnax | reverse complement strand
GTCAGGGTGGGCACCCTCACCCCAGGGCCCTGGGTGTGTGATGTGGGGTCCCTCCTGCACCCCCAGATTCCAGCTGAGACCCCGGGATGAAGGTGGATGCTGCGGGTGATCAGGGTGGGCATGATAAGCCCTGAAGCCACCCAGCTCTGAGCACAGGGACCACCAGGATTGCACCCCTGCCCCCTCCATGGGGTGACGTGGGGTCCCTCCTGCACCCCCAGATTTCAGCTGAGCCCCCAGGATGAAGGTGGATCCTGCGGGGTGATCAGGGAGGGCAGGATCAGCCCCGAGAGCTGCGGCTCTGCCGTGCAATGGATCTGCCAGAAAGAAGCCACCCAGCTCTGAGTATGGGGGCCACCAGGATGCCCCCCCACTCCACATGAGGGACAACCAAGGAGCCAGTGAAGATGATGTTGTGTGTCAACAACCATCTGCACTAATTAATAATCACGTTTAAATTATCTGGGCTCTGTCTGGTGTTTCCAAACTGGAAGGAGCATCCTTCTGTCCCTGTCACCCTTCCTGTCCCTTCCACGACTCCATGAGGGCTCCAGACGCCCCCGCCATGCCACTCCCTCATTTTGCGGTTTCTGTCCCAACACCCCCTCCCCTCAATCTTCCCCCCACCCCCCTCTTCATCCTCGGGTGGTGCTTTCCTCCTAGGTCCCAGCACAACTCACCGAGGGGCAGTGGAGGAAAGGGGGATGCTGGTGGCACAGGGCTGGCGGCCAAGGCCAAGAGGAAGCGCAGGAGGTTGAAAAGGAGTCCTTGTCTTGTCCCCAGGCATCCCTGCCTGGGACAGCAGATAAAAGCAGGCCAAGGATGCCTATGGCCCCAGGAGCCGTGTTTTCCCAGACTCAATGGGTAATTAAACAATTAAAAGGGTATCATGAGAGTCTCCCAAGCAGCCCTACAGAGCCCCTCCTGAAGGGGGCTGAGGTCCTTCCCAAGCCCTGTCCATGTCCTGTCACCCCTGACATCTCAGAGGCAGATTCAGCCACCTCTTGTCTCCCACCCCCAGCTGCACCACAGCCTCTCTGAGGTGCCACCATGACATGAAACGCCTCTTCCAGCTGATGTTGACTCACCTAATCCCACTGGACTCCACTGATTGGAAGTGGCTTTGGAGACTGAAAAATCTCCAGGAAAGGGTGAAAATGGGATGGGCATCTCCAGTCCCCGTCCTCCTCAGCTGTCCAACCACTGCTTCCCGGTACTGAGGGATATGGTGTAGGGGAGGACTTTGTAGAGTAGGGTAGATGGTTGGACTCGATGATCCCAAGGGTCTCTTCCAACCTAGACGATTCTATGATCCTATGATTCTAATATCAGTTAATGTATGGCCTGAAGCCCTGCTGGGAAGGGGCTGGGTCTCAATGTAACCAATGGCGTAGAAACAGGAAATCTCTCTCTCTTTCTTCAAAATCGAAACAAACTTGGAGGCTGAAGCTGCGACGGTCGCTCTTCATGGCAGCCAGGACAACTCTGGAAATTCTCCAGGATGAATCCTGCTGCTCCATCTGCCTGGCAATATTCCAGGACCCTGTGTTCATCCACCACGGGCACAGCTTTTGCTGGTCGTGCATCTCTCTGACCTGGGAAGGACAGACCACCAACTTCTCCCTCTGGAAATTCTCCAGGATGAATCCTGCTGCTCCATCTGCCTGGCAATATTCCAGGACCCTCCCAACAGAGAGTTGGCCAACATGATTGAAGCAGCCAAGAGCTTGAATCTGCCAGGGGTCAGAAATATGGAAGGAGGGGAGAACTTGTGCGAGGAGCACCAGGAACCCCTGAAGCTCTTCTGTCAAGACAACAAAAGGCTTATCTGCGTGGTGTGCGACAGGTCGAAGGTGCACCATGACCATTCTGTGGTTCCCATGGGTGAAGCTGTCCAGGAGTACAAGGTGAGGGGGTTATGGGTGTGTTGAGACACAAATGGCCAGAGTCTCCTGGTGTTGCTCCTCTTGATGGGTGGAGATCCCTGTAGAGCCTTTGGCCTATGGGATATTCTGTGGTTCCCATGGGTGAAGCTGTCCAAGAGTACAAGGTGAAGGGGTTATGGGTGTGTTGAGACACAAATGGCCAGAGTCTCCTGGTGTTGCTCCTCTTGATGGGTGGAGATCCCTGTAGAGCCTTTGGCCTATGGGATTAAACCCCCTGTGGACTCACCCATCCTTGTCTCTTGATACCAACTCTTGAGGTGGCATTGCCTGCCCTGTGGAAGAGGTGGACATAGGAGCACCACGGTCTTGGGGACTAAGGGGTCCTCTCCCCCGGGGTTCAGGCACAAGCAGAGGCTTAGGCAAGGGTAAGAAACAGAGGAGTAGGATTTTGTCCCACCACAATCCCTCGGACAACTTTTAACTTCACAATTTGCAGTGCCCTGAACCTCAGCAGGGCTTGTTTATCCAGCAGCCATAAGTGGGTCTCTCCCCCTGGGTGCAGTTCGGCTCTGCTGAAGATCAGTAAGAAAGGAGCTAAAGAGATCCTCAGCCCTTCTCCCACTCCACAGCTCCCTGAAATCTACTTACCTTTGTCAAAATAATAAAAAAACAATATAAAGGGGGAGGTAAATTGCCATAAAACAGTCAGGGGGATCACAAAACTCTGCCAACACTCACCTCAAGAGACATCAAGAGTTCCCTGTTGCTTCTGCTGAGGGTGCCAGACCACGATGCCATTCCACAAGGGACTTCTTTCTTTCCTCTCAGAAACAAATTCAGACCCTACTGCACCTCCTGAAATCAGAGCAAGAGGCGCTTCAATCTTCCATTCCACAGGGGACTTCTTTCTTTCCTCTCAGAAACAAATTGAGACCCTACTGCATCTCCTGAAATCAGAGCAAGAGGCACTTCAATCTTCCGTGAAGGACACGCAAGACAGAATCAAGGACCACACTGTAGGTGCCCATCAGTTTTCCTGGGCAGAGGGTGGGGGAAGAAAGGAGGAACATCTCCTGCTCCTCCTCTCCCCCAGGGGTGGGTGACGCTCAAGGGCTGTGGGGAAGGGAGAGGGGGTCAGTGTCTTCCCCAAATGCCTCACTAAGGCATGGTCCATCCTTGACTCTTGGTGGTTTTCTTCTGCTCTCTGCTTTCCTTTCCCTGCTTTACTTGCCCTTGGCAGAAGAGGACAGAAGCTGCAAAGCAGAACATGTAAGAAGTTGCACAAGTTGCTGGAGAAGCAGGAGTCCTCTTTCCTGGCCCAGCTGGACACAGAGATAAGGAACACACATGAAGAAAGTTTCCACAGGCTTTCAGAGGAGATGACGGGCCTGGGCACACTGATTGAGGAGATGGAGAAGACACACCAGCAACCAGACTTGGAGCTCCTGAAGGTGAGAGCCCAGGCTTTCCAAACTTGCTGGGAAAGCCCGCGTTGACCTTGGTCTCTTGCCCTTGGTTTTCTACCCAACTTACTCCAAGAGGGATTTCCTTAGAGGGGAGGTATTCCATGTCACTGAGTCTCTTTTTCTCTCTCATCTAGGACATTGGAACCACCTTGAGCAGGTATGTGGTCCTTCTCCTGTCAACATTTTACCAGCATAGAGTAGCTCTGTGGCAGGACACTGGGAGAAAGCACATAGGGACAGGTTGGCTCTTTTGCAATACAGCCCTTGGAGTTGACAGTGTCCACGGGGGGTTAGAAGGAGGGCTCTGCCTCTCTCTCCTTAATTCATGGTGAATTCAGACAGGACTGGCAGGAGGCAGGGCAGGGGGCAAACCAGGAAGGCAGCCCCTGGGGTGGATCCACAGGGTCCACAGCCAGGCATGGATGCTCCTCCCAAGCAGGAGCAAAAGGGCTCAATGCTCCAGGGCTGAGTTTCAGTGGAGCCCCTGAAGTAGGGCTGGGACTGTGGGCTCTCAGGTGGGTCTGCTCAGGGCTGTTAATTCCTATGAGGACCTTGACTCAACCACCTCAGCCTTTCACAGCTGAAGCAAATCAATGAACATCTTTAAGAGGGGTGTGATCCTGCTGTGACATTTGCTGTCTGAGATGTGTGAGATGGGGCAGAGCCATCATCTTCTCTCCACTAATTCTCCCCAGGGACTGCTGAGAAAACATGAAGCAGCAAACTACAGCCAGGTGTAAATCCATCCCCTCTTCCCTTGCAGGGGCCAGAGAGAATCGCTCTCCCACTCACTCAATACTTCCCCGGAGATAGAACAGAAGTTCTTTGATTTCACAGAGAAAACCGCAGCCATCAAGGAGGCTCTGGAGAAATTCCAAGGTACCATGCGCAGGTCCAGAAAGGAAAATGTCATCTTGTTGGGGAGGGATGGAGCGAAGCTAACAGAGAAAACCGCAGCCATCAAGGAGGCTCTGGAGAAATTCCAAGGTACCATGTGCAGGTCCAGAAAGGAAAATGCCATCTTGTTGGGGAGGGATGGAGTGAAGCCACGGGAAAGAAACGCATCCTGGGTGCTGAATGAGGGGTTATTTCTTTCAAGATCCAGCATTGAGATAGTGAATGAGCTGCAAGTGTTGGTCTGCTGTTCCCTGCCTGTCCTCCTGTTCTTCTCCTCTGCCTCCTCAAGTTTCCTGACATTCCCCCAAACCTGTTCCTGTCTCTCTGGATTTTGCAAAAACCCACAATCACACCAACTGATCTTTCTGCCTCTCGCATTTTTCTCTTTCCTCTAGACTTTCTGGAGTTTGAACTTCCATTGACAAGTAAGTGAACCGAATGCATGCCCAACCAAGACATCATATGAAATCAAAAATATGGTAAAAGAAGCTCTGCTGCCCCCAGATATTGACCTAACTTTCTTCTGCTTCCTTTCCTCCTTCTCCCATCCTAGTCCCACCACCAGACAAGGCCTAGAGTAGTCCCAACCGGGTCAGAGATATTAGAAGGGAGAGAACTGACCCTGTGCCCCCCCATATCTGCTGCAACGAGCCTGACTCTCTCTCCACTTCCAGCATGGATGACACTGAACCTGGAGACAGCCAACACCAGGCTTTATCTCTCAGAAGACTGCAAGTTCTTGCAGTGGGTAGGCCGTGAGCAGGACCTGCTCTCCAACCCAGGGAGGTTCAAAATTGATCCCTGTGTGCTGGGCTCAAGGGGTCAAGGAGTCGGTACCAAGAGAGCATTTATTTCGCCTGAAGTCCAACACAGGGATATGGGCTCTTTGTCATAATCATGGTCAGTACAAGCCTCTGTTTTTTCCTGCTGCCAACCCCTTCACTCTGTGCAGTTTCCCCCAGTGGATACAAATCTGCTTGGACTGTGAGGAAGGGAAGGTGCTATTTTATGATGTCCTGAGCAAAGAACAGATCTTTGCTTTTCCACAGGTGTCTTTCCAAGGGGAGAGAGTCTTCCTGTGGTTCATGGTGTCTGGAGATGCTCAACTCAAACTTCTTCTCTAAGGCACAGAACAAAAAAAACAAAAAACAACCCAAAGCCACCAATTTACTCTTGGGAAAGGGCAGAGCTTTGTCCCAGTTCCACCAAAGAGACAGGAAAGATGTGATCACCACTACTTCTTTTCCTTCAGTGCAAATTGGGAACATTTCTTTGCCTTAAACTATGTATTGATCCTTTAATGACTATGTGACTGTTCCATGGTCCCTGCAAACTTGCCCTGATGAGGCGTTAAAAGTAACTGTGCAATTCTAAGTCATTTCTGCCTTGTGTGGTTTTTTGTTTCTTCGTTTTCCCCCCATGGGTTTTCTTTGGAAGTTGCTTAAGAGAGGAAGTAAAAGTCATCCTCCTTCCTCTTGAAAGCCCACTGCACAGGGAGATGAGAAACCTGTGTTTTCTGCCCCCTCAAACCCAGCAAGTCTGTGGGAATAGAGGTGAGGAAAAGTCAGCTGCAAGCCAGGAGCTGGAGTCATTTGCAGCTGGGTCCCAGCCTGACTCCATGTGCAAAGGGGGGAGTCAGAATTGGCAGAAACACCTGGAAATGGGGCTGCTCCTTTTGGTGCTGGCTCAGGGTGAGCCCTGATGTGCTGGGCTTTAGTCAAGGAAGAGCCTGGGCTTGTTCCTTGAGAAGATACAGCAGAGCCAGGGGCTCAGAAGAAGGTCTGTCAAGCCCTTGTCCTGTCCCCAGAAGTCCTTGCCTGGGAAAGCAGATATGAGCAGGGGGAGGATTCCTATGGCCCCAGGAGCCCTGTTTTCCCAGCCTCAGTGGGTAATTAAACAATTAAAAGGGTATAATTGTTACCTGAAACACAAGCTCTGGAAACCAGAAGCAGTTATAGAGGAGATAGTGCTTTATTCAACGTCGGGTGCTAGGTACCAATCCCCAAATCTAGCACCCCTTACAGAGGACATTCAGCCATTATTTATATACAAAGGATTCTCATTATTCTGCCTCCCTAATCCATAACTGCACCTGGGCTGACATATTAATTAGTGTGACCGGAGGGAAGGCCACCGCCCGAAGTCACTAAACCAGCTGCACGGAGGGATGGGCAATAGGCCACCAGGGGCTGGGACATAGAAGGGGGTACCAGGAGTGGTCACCACCCCATGTCACCACAAAAGCTGCCCCGAGGGCTGGCTGCTGCCTCACCCCACTAAAAGAGCTCTCCAGAGGGAGGGGGAGGTGTTGTTGTGACAAAGCGAGGTCCTTTTCCTGGTGTGCAGATGCCAATATCAAATCTTCCAATTCCGGTTCTTTTGATTTACAACCGTCTGAACAAGCATTTTCCCTTTTGCTCTTTTTCAAACTTAACGCTTATATTCCATTTTGACATTCAGAATCCACCAGACCACAGTTTTTTACCAACATCCCAATAATTTCCTGAAGAAAAGAACAGCCACAGAAGGTATTTCATCCCATTTTTACTTTCTCTGACAAAACAACATCAATCGCAATGAAGTATTGCATTTGAAAGATCCAGTTTCGGGCCAATTTTCTGCCTCTTCCAATTTCTCTCGTGGACACCACTGATTCTATTTTTTGTATCAATTTATTTTTGGTCATGGCATCCCCTCCGAACTTCTTCCAGCGGTTCAGGGTGCATCCTAGAGGAAAGCAAGGGGGTGTCTCCTGAGAAGCAGCAGCGCCCATTTGGGTCCCCAAGAAGATCCCACACCGTCTGTACCCACACTAAAAGGAGGGGCGTCTCCCGGCGTTTATCAAATGGCAGCTCCTGGGGCCGGTCTCTCCCGCCCGCTCTTGGGAGCGAACCCAACCCAACCCAAGGTGTGCACGACTCAAACAACTCAAAGGAGGGACGTTCTGCCTTCGTTTGAAAAACTCTCTCTGCTGCCCGGGAGATCTCACCCAGAACCACTTTGTCCTCGTCTTTGCCAAGAAAACCCCCCTTTTCAGCGGCGTCGCAGCGCTGTGTCGCTCCTCGCCCGGCTGCAGGGAAGGAGCCCATGGGGCCCCCCATCAAAAAAAAAGGGGGGGTACGCCCTGGAGTCCAGTCGGGTCGCTGCTCCCCATGGTGGGGCACTGAGACCACCCGGGCCAGGTTGTCACCGCAGTCCCACCTGGAGTGCTGCGATTGAGAGACGGGACACTGCTTGATGCAAGCAAGTTGTCGATTTATTATGGCTTTCTCTTCTACTTTTATACATATCAGAAACAATACACTCAGATCAAAGGAAAGCACGTCCCTTGATGACTGATTGACTCCTTAAGCACTTACTAATTGCCGGTTAACAGTTTCCAAGTTAAGCACGCACTAATTGCCTGTTAACGCAGGCTTTATCTCTCAGAAGACTGCAAGTTCTTGCAGTGGGTAGGCCGTGAGCAGGACCTGCTCTCCAACCCAGGGAGGTTAAAAATTGATCCCTGTGTGCTGGGCTCAAGGGGTCAAGGAGTCGGTACCAAGAGAGCATTTATTTCGCCTGAAGTCCAACACAGGGATATGGGCTCTTTGTCATAATCATGGTCAGTACAAGCCTCTGTTTTTTCCTGCTGCCAACCCCTTCACTCTGTGCAGTTTCCCCCAGTGGATACAAATCTGCTTGGACTGTGAGGAAGGGAAGGTGCTATTTTATGATGTCCTGAGCAAAGAACAGATCTTTGCTTTTCCACAGGTGTCTTTCCAAGGGGAGAGAGTCTTCCTGTGGTTCATGGTGTCTGGAGATGCTCAACTCAAACGCTGAGCCATTTCCTTCACTGGGGGGCCAGAAACTCTAGTCCCAAAGCAGGGCCGTTTCCCCGCTGTCCAGACGCCAAGAGACACCCAGAGCAGAGGGTTATCTCTCTTGATTTCGTTTCCGCAGAGATGGGTGGTCGGGGGGGATCCACAAAGCCAGCACCCCGCCTTCGAAACTCGGAGGGATATTCCTACCGTTCCAAGCGCAGAAATACGCCCCCGTAATTGTAATTATTGGTTGGTCACAACCCAAAGCCACCAATTTACTCTTGGGAAAGGGCAGAGCTTTGTCCCAGTTCCACCAAAGAGACAGGAAAGATGTGATCACCACTACTTCTTTTCCTTCAGTGCAAATTGGGAACATTTCTTTGCCTTAAACTATGTATTGATCCTTTAATGACTATGTGACTGTTCCATGGTCCCTGCAAACTTGCCCTGATGAGGCGTTAAAAGTAACTGTGCAATTCTAAGTCATTTCTGCCTTGTGTGGTTTTTTGTTTCTTCGTTTTCCCCCCATGGGTTTTCTTTGGAAGTTGCTTAAGAGAGGAAGTAAAAGTCATCCTCCTTTCTCTTGAAAACCCACTGCACAGGGAGATGAGAAACCTGTGTTTTCTGCCCCCTCAAACCCAGCAAGTCTGTGGGAATAGAGGTGAGGAAAAGTCAGCTGCAAGCCAGGAGCTGGAGTCATTTGCAGCTGGGTCCCAGCCTGACTCCATGTGCAAAGGGGGGAGTCAGAATTGGCAGAAACACCTGGAAATGGGGCTGCTCCTTTTGGTGCTGGCTCAGGGTCCCCCAATTAATAGACATTTAATTGGAAGGGAGAATACAATCAGGAGGAGGAGGAGCCGCCACCGATGAGGACAGTCTCCTAATTAGCCGATGGGTGCAAACGAGAAGAGGTTCCAGTGCCGAAGCCAAGGCGCGGCAGCTCCGTGGAGTTTCCCCCCAGCGCCGGCACGAAATCCCCCCAGTTCGGGGCTCTTGGGGCGCCGGGGCCGGGAAAGCGCTGCCAGCGGCGGAGGCGAGCGATCGGGGGGTTCTCCATCAGGTCCGACCCAGCACGCCCCGCTGCGGGGGGGGCACCGCCGCGGTTCCCAACCAGGTCCGCTCCACCCCCTCCGCCTCGGGGCTCCCCGTGGCCGGGAGGGGAGCGGAGCGGGGGCTGCGCCTGCTGCTGCCGCCCCTTCCACACCCTCCTTTTCCTCCCCCAAGAACTCGGAGTTCTCCCACAATAATTCAACTACCCCCAAACACCTCTGGCTTCTCCCCAAAGAACTCCCAATTCCTCCTCAAACGCCACAGACCCAAAATACCTCCCTCCCAAAATACCTCTGAATTGCCTCAAATGCTTCTTGCTTGCTCCCAAAATAACTTCTGATTATCCCCACATACCCCTGACTTCTCAAAAAAATAAAAAAAAAAGCCTCTGAATTCCTCCCAAATGCCCCTGACTTAGCTTTGAATATTTGAATTATCCCCTGATACCTCTGAATTGTCCCAAATATCTTGGAGGAAACTGGGGGTTTTAACTCTGTGCCCCCTCCCCAGTGAGCGAGGGGGCGGCTGCGGCAGCAGCGCGGAGGCAGAAGGGCTGCGAGGAGAAGGGGAGACGGTGATGGCGACCACCCACCCAGGGAAGGGCAAAGCTACTGGGACGCTGGAGGAGGGACAGACTGGGAGCACTGGGAAGGGGCCCTCCCGCACAGCCACGGGACACGGCCAGCTGAGGTCACCAACGCCCACAGCTGCTTTTGGCTGCTTCTGGGGGGCTCCTGCAGCAGCCCCTTCTCGAAGGGTCAGGATTTGGGAGACACTGGAAGCCCCCCATGGGCAGGAAAGCACAGGAGAGGATGGGAAGGGGCTCCAGCCACCCCCCTCCCACCGCCAGCACCCCACGCTGCCAGGGCTGGAGGGAGAAGACCCCGGGGGGCAGTCGCCCCCTCCCAGCCATGTCCTCCAAGGCTCCCAAAGCCTGGATGGAAAGAACCCCCAGGGGCGAGGAGGGGAGGGGACAGGGCTGCCTCCAGCAGGAAACACCCACGGGAATTAATCATAATTTAATTGAAAAAAACCCTGAAATACACAAAACGGTTATAACAGGACGTTCATTGTGATTCATATTCTTACTCTCATTGAAGTACAAAGAAATACCAGCCTGACTCAGACTCCAACCTTCATGGGAGCCCCACAGGGGCCACGTCACTTTCTGGCTCTGTGGTCCCTCTGCCCTGAGCTTTATGCACCTGGGAGCAGCTGCTTCAGGTCCCTCACCACAGCTCAGAACAATGTCTGTGTGATTTGTGAGAGAAGCAAAATGAGTTCTGCGGTGGTCCCAGGAGGAGAAACAAACCAGTTCCATGGTTGAGGTCCCAGCCTAGGCAGGCACACAGCAGCTCCCTCCACATCTCCTGACCTGTTGGTTCATCTCCTGAGAGATGGCACCAAATTTCTGCTGAGACCGGGAGGAACTGGACCAGCAGGACATCCCCAGGAGACCAGAAGAGGTGAAGACAATGTCTGTGTGATTTGTGAGAGAAGCAAAATGAGTTCTGCGGTGGTCCCAGGAGGAGAAACAAACCAGTTCCATGGTTGAGGTCCCAGCCTAGGCAGGCACACAGCAGCTCCCTCCACATCTCCTGACCTGTTGGTTCATCTCCTGAGAGATGGCAGCAAATTTCTGCTGAGACCGGGAGGAACTGGAGCAGCAGGACATCCCCAGGAGACCAGAAGAGGTGAAGCTGAGTCCCTACCATGGAGAAGGTCCTTTCTCCATCACTTCTGTCATCTCAGCAATTGGGGCTTGCTGCAGATGTATGGCCGGAGCTGTGAGCAGTCTGTAGTCCCCAAAACATGGTCAAATAAATACACACACTCTGCCTTGCCACGCACATCATACCTGCAACGAGCAGCACAGACACCGCTGGGACCATGGGGGTCACAGTCATTCCGTCGAGCCCCAGGAGAAGATAAGGGCTGCCTGCAAGGGACAGCCCCAGCACACACCTCTCACCACGACCCTGCCTGTCCCACTGCAGGATGGTCTCTCCACAGGACTCACGTCTGGTTGAAGCTACTGCCGTCCACCCACTCCAGGCGCTCACCCTGTCTCCACAGTCCAATCCAGGGATCCATGTTCCCCTTGAGGCATGAGAGGAACTCCTGGGCAGGAAAGAGAGAAGCCAACAGTCAGGAGCCCCACACCAGTCCCCAGTCCCTTTCCCAGCCCTGGGATGGCAGCAGCTCCCACCCCACGCTGCTCAAACAAGCTCCAGAGCTGCTGCAGGAGATCACCAGCCCACACAGTGCTCTTGGTCCTGCTTGGACACAGCTCTGCTACCACCCCATGCTCTGCACACAACACAGGACGACCCCCAAGCCCCCCCACACCCACAACAGCCCCTCACTCACCCT
>NW_015091580.1:0-1098 GCF_001431845.1 Calidris pugnax | reverse complement strand
CCAAAGCCACAGCTTAAAAGAAGCCTTCTGGGTTGTCATTTCAGCCGAATTGGCCAATGATATGACGACAGGTGCTCTCCCCCACCTCTCACTCCAAGGAGAAGAGGAGGAGAGAGAAAGAGATTTACAAGTTGAGAACAAACGAAAATGCTTTAATAAATTAAAATAGAAATAACAAAATAGATTCAATATATACAAAGTTGTATCAAGGTTCCAGGATGAAGGCACTGGCAGCACTCGGGAAGTCCCAGACTGGACTCAGCCATGGACAGGAACTAGATACCCAGTCTGGAGTCAGGAACACAGGGATGGGGATCAAGAGCAGACAAACAGACAGGGTCCTCCGCTGGGGAAGCAGGAGTTCCCGGGCTCTGTCTGGGCACGTGAAGGGCCGGGGGAGAAAGGGGGGGTCCTTAGTCCCTCTCTGGGCACTGGTGGGACTGGGGGAACCAGGGGGACCCTTATACCTCTCTCTCGCAGGAGGAGGGGGGGGGGGAAGGAGCCCATCCCTACCTGTCCCCGCACACAACCACCCTCCGTTTCCTCCTCCTGCCCCGCCGCTGCCGCTCTGTGCGGGGGGGGTCACTGAGGAACTGGCTTTTAACACATCCCCACCAGCAAGAGAGCAAGGGGCGGCAGGGGAGGCAGCCAAACGAAGCGCTGCCTTTAAGAGACACACACCCCCCACCCCCTCCTCATCCCAATTGATCCACTGTTTGGGACCCACCCACCCCCAGGGGGATATGGGGGACCCCCAGAGAAAGAAGGGCAAAAGGGGATTCTTTGCCAGGTTCAGCGGTCACTGGTCACTGTCAGGGCAGGAGTTGGGCATTAGTGACGTGGCCATTAGTGTGGCTGGAAGCCCCAAAGTGATAAAACGTGCTGAGATTGGGACCAGGGCTGAGGAAGAAGTGTTTTCTGCTGGGGGTGGTGAGACCCCAGCTCAGGTTGCCCACAGAAGGGGCTGATGGCCCCATCCCTAGGAATATCCCAGGGCAGGTTGGACGGGGCTGTTGGGCGACCTGCTCTGGTTGGAGATGTCCCTGCCCGGGCTTTGAAGGTCCCTTCTGTCATAAAGCAGTTGATTATTCTTGATAA
>NW_015091579.1:277766-280616 GCF_001431845.1 Calidris pugnax | reverse complement strand
CCCCTGGGCTGTGAGAACCACCCCAGGAGCTAAAACCGCTTCCTCAGCCCCCGCTGCAAAATAAATTCATTAATTTACAGGGCGCTGACGCCGCTCCGGTCACAACCCAACACCCCTCGGGTTCAAAACTTCCTTCACTGGGGGTGTGTGTGTGTGTGTGTGAGTGTGAGTGTGAGTGTGAGTGTGAGTGTGAGTGTGAACCCCCCCCAGCCTGGTGACAAGACTCACTTTGGGCTGGTGTGTTGGTGCTGCAAACGCTGCTGCATCCCTGGGGTGTCCCGTCCCCCCCCAAAACGCCGGTGGTCGCTCGGGTGGCCCAAAAGCTGGGGGTGAATCTCCTCCACGAGCAGGGACACCCAGACATGGGGTGTCCCCCATCATCCCCCCCAAAAAAAAACCTCCTTTGGGGGACCCCCAGCCCTCCGCACGGCAGGAGCAGCTCAGAAACACCCCGAAATGGAGTGTTTCTGAACAGAAAGCAAGAAAAAGCATCAAAATTGGTCAGAAGGTTGGGTTGGACACAAAATATTTCATTTTCCGGGCGAGAGAGGCCACCTGTTGTCACCCCCCCAGTGTCACCCAGCTAAAAACCCCCAAAGCCTTTTTATTTTTGCCTCCCGGAACGCAAAATGAGGTTTAATCACATCAATTCTCCTTTTCTCTTGCAAAGGTTGGGTTGGACACAAAATATTTCATTTTCCGGGCGAGAGAGGCCACCTGTTGTCACCCCCCCAGTGTCACCCCGCCGCTCCGGTCACAACCCAACACCCCTCGGGTTCAAAACTTCCTTCACTGGGGGTGTGTGTGTGTGTGTGTGAGTGTGAGTGTGAGTGTGAGTGTGAGTGTGAGTGTGAACCCCCCCCAGCCTGGTGACAAGACTCACTTTGGGCTGGTGTGTTGGTGCTGCAAACGCTGCTGCATCCCTGGGGTGTCCCGTCCCCCCCCAAAACGCCGGTGGTCGCTCGGGTGGCCCCAAAAGCTGGGGGTAAATCTCCTCCACGAGCAGGGACACCCAGACATGGGGTGTCCCCCATCATCCCCCCCAAAAAAAACCCTCCTTTGGGGGACCCCCAGCCCTCCGCACGGCAGGAGCAGCTCAGAAACACCCCGAAATGGAGTGTTTCTGAACAGAAAGCAAGAAAAAGCATCAAAATTGGTCAGAAGGTTGGGTTGGACACAAAATATTTCATTTTCCGGGCGAGAGAGGCCACCTGTTGTCACCCCCCCAGTGTCACCCAGCTAAAAACCCCCAAAGCCTTTTTATTTTTGCCTCCCGGAACGCAAAATGAGGTTTAATCACATCAATTCTCCTTTTCTCTTGCAGAGGGATCCTCGCCGGGGAGGCGCTGAAACGCCGCTCTGCCCAAACGAGTTAAAAACCCAGAGAAAAGGGAAAATTGTGAGAGTCTGGGGGACGGGGGCTGAGAAACAGCGGGGGGGCACCCCACGTCGCTCGCAGCTCCCAAACCTCCACCAAAAACTTGTAAATTCCCCCCAGGAATGGTTTGGGAATTTGCAGGAGCTTCGGAAAAAACCAGGAGGAGTTTTTCAACCTCTTTTTTTCCCGTAGGATTTGAGCACCCAGGGGGGAAAATTCCCTCTGGATATTTTCTAGCCCCCGGGGGAGGGTTTTTTAAGCAGAAATTTGGGGTTCGGGTTTTTTTTAATAAATTTGTAATCTCAAAAGGGAAGTTCTCGGCTGCTTGTAGCTGGTGGGAGACGCAAACTGCCCGGAAACAGCTCATTTTGGTGGTTTTTGTGGCGAATAAACCCAAAAGTGCTCCGGAAAAAACAAAACCAAACCAATCAAATCCCTGGGAAGACGCCAAGTGCCTGGATCGAGGTGGGACGGTGTCAAACAGGGGAGCTAAAAACCCCCAAAGCCTTTTTATTTTTGCCTCCCGGAACGCGAAATGAGCTTTAATAACACGTGCTGGGACCGCCCCACGTCGCTCGCAGCTCCCAAACCTCCACCAAAAACTTGTAAATTCCCCCCAGGAATGGTTTGGGAATTTGCAGGAGCTTCGGAAAAAACCAGGAGGAGTTTTTCAACCTCTTTTTTTCCCGTAGGATTTGAGCACCCAGGGGGGAAAATTCCCTCTGGATATTTTCTAGCCCCCGGGGGAGGGTTTTTTAAGCAGAAATTTGGGGTTCGGGTTTTTTTTAATAAATTTGTAATCTCAAAAGGGAAGTTCTCGGCTGCTTGTAGCTGGTGGGAGACGCAAACTGCCCGGAAACAGCTCATTTTGGTGGTTTTTGTGGCGAATAAACCCAAAAGTGCTCCGGAAAAAACAAAACCAAACCAATCAAATCCCTGGGAAGACGCCAAGTGCCTGGATCGAGGTGGGACGGTGTCAAACAGGGGAGCTAAAAACCCCCAAAGCCTTTTTATTTTTGCCTCCCGGAACGCGAAATGAGCTTTAATAACACGTGCTGGGACCGGTGCTGTTTAACATTTTTATCAATGATATAGACAGGGGGATTAAAGGCACCATCAGCAAGTTTGCAGATGACACCAAGCTGTGTGGTGTTGTGGATACACCAGAGGGACAGGATGTCATCCAAAAGGACCTGGCCAGGCTGGAGAGGTGGGCCCAGGTGAACCTCATGAGGTTCAACAAGAGCAAATGCAAGGTTCTGCACCTGGGCCGGAACAATCCTGGCCACCAATACAAACTGGGGGGTGAGGGATTGGAAAGCAGCCCTGAGGAAAGGGACTTGGGGGTGCTGGTGGAGGAGAAGCTGGACATGAGCAGGCAGGGGACACTTGCAGCCCAGAAGGTCAATCCCATCCTGGGCTGCATCAAAAGCTGCGTTGCCAGCAGGTCCAGAGAGGGGATTCTGCCACTT
>NW_015091579.1:275113-276699 GCF_001431845.1 Calidris pugnax | reverse complement strand
CCCCAGCCCCCTCCCACCCCTTCCTCGCCCCCCCCGTGGCCACCCCATGGCAGCCGGGGGCTCGCTGGCCACCGCGGGGCTGCTGTGGCTCTGCCTGGGTGAGTGTTCAGGGGCTGGGGGAGCGCAGCCGGGCCCTGCTTTGGGGCCATTTTGCAGCTTTTTTGGAGCAACCGGCTGCTGGGGAAGGACGGGGGGGGTTCCGGTGGGGCTGGAGGGGAATGACCCCCCCCCGGCTCGCACCCCGTAGCCCCCGCAGCGCTGCTGAGGCTGCACCAGCCCCAGCCCCTCCTGGTTGTGGAGCCCGGGGAGATGGTGGAGATCATCTGCGAGGCTGACGAGGTCTTGGAGAGCAAATCCTACGTGTCCTGGTACCGACGCGACGAGGACGGGCCCCACCTGGTCATGGGTTGTGGTGAGGGGATCAACGGGAGGTTCTCCTGCAAGTCTGGGGGGCACAAAGTCACCCTGAGCATCTCCAGTGCCCACCCCAGCGACACCGGTCTCTACCTGTGTGCCTTCTATGGAATCTCACACCTGAAATTCGGCAACGGCACCGCGCTGCTGGTGGGAGGCCCCTCCCACCCCTTCCTCGCCCCCCCCGTGGCCACCCCATGGCAGCCGGGGGCTCGCTGGCCACCGCGGGGCTGCTGTGGCTCTGCCTGGGTGAGTGTTCAGGGGCTGGGGGAGCGCAGCCGGGCCCTGCTTTGGGGCCATTTTGCAGCTTTTTTGGAGCAACCGGCTGCTGGGGAAGGACGGGGGGGGTTCCGGTGGGGCTGGAGGGGAATGACCCCCCCCCGGCTCGCACCCCGTAGCCCCCGCAGCGCTGCTGAGGCTGCACCAGCCCCAGCCCCTCCTGGTTGTGGAGCCCGGGGAGATGGTGGAGATCATCTGCGAGGCTGACGAGGTCTTGGAGAGCAAATCCTACGTGTCCTGGTACCGACGTGGTGAGGACGGGCCCCACCTGGTCATGGGTTGTGGTGAGGAGACAAAAGGGAGGTTCTCCTGCAAGTTTGGGGGGCACAAAGTCACCCTGAGCATCGCCCGTGCCCACCCCAGCGACACCGGTCTCTACCTGTGTGCCTTCTATGGAATCTCACACCTGAAATTCGGCAACGGCACCGCGCTGCTGGTGGGAGGTAGGGTCCCCATGGCCCCCCCGTGGCCCCCAGACCCTCCTGTCCCTCACTGCCCTGTGCTGTCCTCCTCCAGCATCCTCCATCTGCCTCCACCACCCTCCATCCCTCTCCTTCCCCTCCATCCCCTCTCCATTCCCTTCATCCCCTTCATCCTCCCCATCCCTCTCCTTCCCCTCCATCCCCTTCTTCCACCTCCATCCCCTCCGTCCACCTCTATCTCCTGTGTCCCCTCCATCCCCTCCGTCCCCTCTATCCCTCTCCATCCCTCTCCATCCCCTCCATCTCCTCCATCTCTCTTTGTCCCCTTCACCTCCTCCATACTCTTCATCCTCCTCATCCCCTCCCAACTCCTCCATCCTGCTCCATCCCCTCCCTCCCCTCCATCCCCCTCTGTCTCTCTCCGTTCCCCTCCATACCCTCTCCATCCCTTCCATCTCTCTCCATCTGCTC
>NW_015091579.1:273597-274405 GCF_001431845.1 Calidris pugnax | reverse complement strand
GGGGGGGGGATGTTGAGGGTCTCGGGGGGGTTGTGGAGGATGATGAGGGTCTGGGGAGGGATGTTGGGGGTCTGGAGGGGGGGGACAATGGGACAATCCAGCCCCCCTCCCCCAGGCAGCTGCGTGACCCCCATCCTCTGGGTCCTGGCCGGGATAAGGGTCCTGCTGCTGCTCATCTTCTTCCTCAGCATCCACCACCTCTGATGCCCCACACCCGTGGGTAAGAGCATGGCACGGGCCGGGGGGGCCACCCCACCGTGTCCCTCGTGTCCCCCACTGTCCTGGCCATCTCCCTCTAGGACCATAGAGATCATCTAGTCCAACTCCCCTGCTGAAGCAGGATTGCCCAGAGCTTGTCAGAGCATGTTACTCAGGAGCATCCATTGGGCTTGAAAATCTCCAAAGAAGGAGAAAATCTCCACACCCTCCCTGGGCAGCCTGTCCCAGGGCTCTGTCACCCTCACCGTGAAGAAGTTTCTCCTCATATTTGAGTGGAACCTCTTCTGGTCCAACTTGTGCCCGTTGCCCCTCGTCCTCTCACTGGGAACCACTGAAAAGAGTCTGGCTCCCTCCTCCTTCAACCCTCCCTTGAGATACTTGTAGGCATTGAGAAGGTCTCCCCTCAGCCTTCTCTTCTCCAGACTAAAGAGTCCCAGCTCTCTCAGTCTCTCCTCATCAGGGAGATGCTCCAATCCTTGAATCATCTTTGTTGCTCTTCGCTGGACTCTCTCCAGTAGTTCCCTGTCCCTCTTGAACTGGGGAGCCCAGAACTGGATGCAGTATTCCAGTTGTGGCCTCACCAGTGCAG
>NW_015091579.1:271853-272327 GCF_001431845.1 Calidris pugnax | reverse complement strand
GTGGATTGCGTCATTCCTGCACACAGGCTGAGAGAGCTGGGGGGGGCTCAGCCTGGAGAAGAGAAGGCTCCAGGGAGCCCTTGAAGCCCCTTCCAGTCCCTCAAGGGGCTCCAGGAGAGATGGGGGGGGACTCTTGATGAGGGAGGGGAGCCATGGGACGAGGAGGAAGGGTTTTAAGGTGAAAAAGGAGAGATTGAGGTTAGATTTTGGGAAGGAATTCCTTATTTGGAGGGTGGTGAGAGCCTGGCCCAGGTTGCCCAGAGAAGCTGTGGCTGCCTCATCCCTGGAGGGGTTCAAGGGCAGGTTGGAGGGGGCTTGGAGCAACCTGGGCTGGTGGGAGGTGACCCTGCCCAGGGCAAAGGGGGGGCTGGGATGAGATTTAGGGTCCCTTCCCCCCCCAAACTCCCCATGGCTGTAGGATCTCCTGCCTCACTTCCCTCTCCTGGGCAGGGGGGATGCTCCTCCCCGATAGAG
>NW_015091579.1:263920-270729 GCF_001431845.1 Calidris pugnax | reverse complement strand
AGGGGTCGGATGACGCGGTGATGGAGGAGGAGGGGGAGGAGGAGGAGGAGGAGGAGGAGGAGGAGAAGGAGAAGGATGATGATGATGATGAGGAGGAGGAGGAGAAGGAAAAGAAGGAGAAGGGGGAAGAGAATGAGGAAGAGGAGGAGGAGGAGGAGAAGGAGGGGGAGAAGGAGGAGGAAGAGAAGGAGGAGAAGGAGGAAGAGAGGGAGGAGGAGGAGGAGGAAGAGAGGGAGGAGGAGAAGGAGGAAGGCTGTACGCTCTGGGAGGAGGGAGAGGATGCTCGATAGTGATGGGAAATAGCGTAAAAATAATAAAATATTTTATATTTTACTTTATTTTACATTACACCTTATTTCATTTTACTTTACTTTTCCCCCCTCCCTTCCTCTCCCCTTCCCCTTCCCATTTCATTTCATTTTTTGAAGAATTCCTGTTTAAAAGTCCCTTTTTTTTCTCCCCCCCCACTTCATCCCAAGCATCACCCCGTTACTCCCCGGCTCCTTGGCAGCAGCCGCTGTTTACACCAGGCCAGGGAAGGGCAGGAAAACGTTTTTGGGAGCAGAAGGAAGGGGAAAAAGAGGGAAAGGGGAAAAATCCCCCCCCACCAGATTCCTCCGGGGGCTCCTGCGGGATGGGGGGGGGCTCACGGAGGGGCTGGTGTGAACCCCAGGGCAAACCACGGAGGGGGGGATTGGATTTTTGGGGGTTTCCTTCATCCACCTCCTCATCTCCTGCAGCAAAAACACCCCAAACAATGTGTGTGTGTCCCCCCCCCGGGGGCCACTTCCGCAGGAATCCTGCTCATGTCATCTGCTCGGCGGCTGCTTATTGTTCAAGGGAAGAGTCTTTATTCACCGCCCGCCGCCGCTTTTTAATTAATTTCCCTTCCAATTTCGCTTCCGCCCATTAAAGCTGGGAAATGACGCCACAAGAACCAGCGCTGAGCTCATTCCGACCCCCCCCCCGGGTGTAAAAACCCCCCCTCGACTCAGCTTGAGGATACTCCAAGCATCCCCGGGACCAAGACCCATTTTTGCCACCAATTTTGCCAAAAACAGCATTATTTTTTTGGCTCGCGGGCCGTGTTTCCCCTTTGAAGGGTTCGATCGTAACGTGAAGACTTTAAACTTGAAGAATTCAAACCAAAAAAAAGAAATGAAGGCAGAAAAGGAAAGAGATCGCTCGAAATAGGAATGAAGTTTTGGGATGGAAAACGGGAAAGACGTCGCTTCGGCGGCTTTTCTTTGGGAGATGCTTTTTCACCAGACGCGAAAAGTGAGGAAGAAAAAACGTAAAAGAGAAAAAAAAAACAACAAAAAAACAAATAAAATGAGAGCTTTTTTCTTTTTCTGGCCAGAAATACAACTGAAAATCCACCCCCCCACCGGTCCCCAACACCCCATGGGATGCGGGATGCTGCTGGGGATGCTCCAGCAGCAGAGATTGGAGCAGGGGGGGGGCTTTTTTCCCCCCTTTATCCCCTCCCAGTGGATTTTATCCACCCCCCTTCACGATATCTCCATGTTAAAAGCATTATATATTATTTTTCCCTTTTTTCCCAAGTTTTCCATCATCCCATCCAACCCCCCAGAGCCCATCTCAGCCCCTGCCACCAGCAAACTCCTCGGAATTTGGACTCCGAGCTCTCAAGCCACCTCCCAAAAAGCCACCACCGTCCCCCAAATCCCCAAAATCCTCCCAAAACCCCCTTCCCTCCCCACCTCTTTAAAAAAAATCCCATTTTTTTAACTCTTTCCCAGCTCCCCATCTCCCAGCTCTTCCCAGCAGCTCCGGCCCCGCTGGGATCCCTCCCGAGGAGCTGGGATTTCTGCCCAGGGTTGAGATTTTTGGAGTTTTGTTGGTATTTTTGGGGGTCCAGGGGGGAGGATGGGGAGATATTCCCTTCCTGCCTCCCTCAGCGTTTAACCCTTCGCTGAGCATCTCCCCCCACGGGTGGGAAAAGCCCCGGAAAGATGAAAATCCTTCAGGAATGGGCTTGGAAAAGTCTTCAGTTGGGTGTCCCCCCCGCCCCAAATTGAAAAAAGAATCTGCTTTTGGAAATCCTTGGCTTAAAAGCTTGACTTAAAATTGATGGGAATCCTCGACTTAAAATTGATGTGAATCCTCGGATTAAAACCAATGGGAATCTTTGCCTTAAAATCCATGGGAATCCTTACTTTAAAATTGATGGGAATCGTTACCTTAACATTTTTGGGAATCCTTCGATTAAAATCCCTAGGAATCCTTGCCTTAAATGATGGGAATCCTTAGATTAAAATAGATGGGAATCCTTGGATTAAAACTGATGGGATCTTCAGTTTAAAATCGATGGGAATCCTCGCCTTAAAATCCACAGGAATCCTCACCTTAAAATCGATGGGAATCCTTGCCTGAAAATTTTGGGGAATCTTTGGCTTAAAATCAATGGGAATCCTTGCTTTAAAATTGATGGGAATCGTTACCTTAACATTTTTGGGAATCCTTCGATTAAAATCCCTAGGAATCCTTGGCTTAAATGATGGGAATCCTTGGCTTAAATGATGAGAATCCTTGGATTAAAATCGATGGGAATCCTTGGATTAAAATTGATGGGATCTTCAGTTTAAAATTGATGGGAATCCTCACCTTAAAATCGATGGGAATCCTCACCTTAAAATCGATGGGAATCCTTGCCTGAAAAATTTTGGGGAATCTTTGGCTTAAAATCGATGGGAATCCTCGGATTAAAACCAATGGGAATCTTTGCCTTAAAATCCATGGGAATCCTTGCTTTAAAATTGATGGGAATCGTTACCTTAACATTTTTGGGAATCCTTCGATTAAAATCCCTAGGAATCCTTGCCTTAAATGTTGGGAATCCTTGGATTAAAATCGATGGGAATCCTTGGATTAAAATTGATGGGGATCTTCAGTTTAAAATCGATGGGAATCCTTGGCTTAAAATCGATGGGAATCCCTGCCTTAAAACCAATAGGAAATCTCAGCTTAAAATTGATGTGAATCCTTGGATTAAAACCAATGGGAATCTTTGCCTTAAAATCCATGGGAATCCCTGCTTTAAAATTGATGGGAATCTCTACCTTAACATTTTTGGGAATCCCTGCCTTAAGACGGATGGGAATCGTTCCCTTAAAAGTGATGGGAATCCTCGGCTTAAAATCAATAGGAATCCTTCGATTCAAATCCCTAGGAATCCTTGCTTTAAATGTTGGGAATCCTTGGATTAAAATCGATGGGAATCCTTGGATTAAAACTGATGGGGATCTTCAGTTCAAAATTGATGGGAATCTTTGGCTTAAAATCGATGGGAATCCTTGCCTGAAAATTTTGGGGAATCCTTGGCTTAAAATCGATGGGAATTCTTGCCTTAAAATCAATGTGAATCCTTGGATTAAAATCAATGGGAATCTTTGCCTTAAAATCCATGGGAATCCCTGCTTTAAAATTGATGGGAATCGTTACCTTAACATTTTTGGGAATCCTTCGATTCAAATCCCTAGGAATCCTTGCCTTAAATGATGGGAATCCTTGGCTTAAAATCGATGGGAATCCTTGGATTAAAACTGATGGGGATCTTCAGTTTCAAATCGATGGGAATCTTTGGCTTAAAATCGATGGGAATCCTTGCCTGAAAATTTTGGGGAATCCTTGGCTTAAAATCGATGGGAATTCTTGACTTAAAATTGATGGGAATCCTCGACTTAAAATTGATGGGAATCCTCGGATTAAAACCAATGGGGATCTTTGCCTTAAAATCCATGAGAATCCCTGCTTTAAAATTGATGGGAATCGTTACCTTAACATTTTGGGAATCCCTGTTTTAAGACAGATGGGAATCCTTGCCCTAAAAGTGATGGGAATCCTCGGCTTAAAATCAATAGGAATCCTTCAATTAAAATCCCTAGGAATCCTTGCCTTAAATGTTGGGAATCCTTGGCTTAAAATCGATGGGAATCCTTGGATTAAAACTGATGGGAATCTTCAGTTTAAAATCGATGGGAATCCTTGCCTGAAAATTTTGGGGAATCCTTGGCTTAAAATCGATGGGACTCCTCAGATTAAAATCGATGGGAAATCTCGGCTTAAAATCGATGGGAATTCTTGCCTTAAAATCGATGGGAATCCTCGGATTAAAACCAATGGGAATCTTTGCCTTAAAATCCAGGGGAATCCTTGCTTTAAAATTGATGGGACCTTAACATTTTTGGGAATCCCTGCCTTAAAATGGATGGGAATCCTCGGCTTAAAACCGATGGGAATCTTTGCCTTAAAAATCTTGGCTTAAAACCACCAGCCCCGGGATGCGGGGGCCGCTGCTGGCCCTGGCTGGTTGCCCCGTGGGTTTTTTGGCCCCCCCTGTGTCCTTCCTGCACAAACAGCTCACCTTAGCATTTGCTTGTGGCTAAACTCCCATAAATAAACTCTTTATACTAATGGGTTTGTACAAACAGTCAGGAAGTATATCTTGCAACACGGGAGATTTTAAGATCTCCCATTAGCAGCAGAAGGAAACCCAGTCACGGGAGACTGACTGCAAGATCTGACCTGCCCAAAACTGCAAGCTGGTGAAAGCTTATCAGCAGAGAGTATTAAATCCCTGCACGACACTCGCTTCCTCTGGTAGAATAACCCCAAATACCTGTCTCAGCCTGTCAGTGTAAGGCATTGACCTTTTTGCATTGTACTCCAGCTGGCGGGCTGCTGGCACCGAGGGCTTCCTCCAGCTAATAGAGTACAAATCTTTGGGCACTGATGTCAGGAAGAGCACGTTGCAGAGAAATGCCAAAAAAAAAAAAAAAAAACAACCCCTCACTTCCTTTTTCTCATCAACGAGAGGAAACTCCCTCGGGGGAAGGCACCCAGAGAGGGAGGGGGGGCCCATCATCATCCTCCAGCCTTTTTTGCTGGAAAAAAAGTGGAAATTGAGGGGTGGGAGAAGATTTTTCAGGCGGGGAGAAAGCAAAAGCAGGGGTTGCACCTCCCTCCCGAGGTGGTTCCACCTTCAATCACCCCCATCCTGGCTGGGAGAGGGTTCTCCTTCCACATGGACCTTCCTCCTCATGAATTTTTTTCTCCTTTTATCTCAAAATAAAGCTCCTCTCTTCATTTGAAGACTCTTTCTTGGTTGGCAGCACCCATCTCCTGCACCGCACCCCCAAAAACACCCCCCCTCGCCCCTCCAGAGATCAGTGGGGAGAGGAAACACTCTCTGATTTTTAACTGAACTGATTTTTATCGCTGCCTCAGCAAGAAAGCCGCAGCGACCTCAGCACGCACCACCCAAAAACCCATTTTCATCTTATTTTCCACCCCAAAACCCATTTTCATCTTATATTCCACCCCTTTCTCCCTCTTATCCCCCCCCCTCACCACCACGCACCCCAGTTTACACCAGTATCCACCAGCATTGCAGCATCACCTTGGAGAAAGCCACCTGTAGCCCTGTTGGCTTTTCCCCAGCGGGCAGAAAAAGCCAGATTTGGGGGTTTTCTCCCCATTTTTCTTCCATTTTTTAAAGAAGAGAGGGGAAAAAGGTACCAGGACATTGTGCTCCATCCTGCGGATGCGGGCACCAAGCATCCCAACTTGGGTCATTTCTTATTTAGATATAAATATCTACTTTAGGTTTTTCCCCACCGAGCAGAAAAGCCAGATTTGGGGGGTTTCTCCCCATTTTTCTTCCATTTTTTAGAGAAGAGAGGGAAAAAGGCAGCTGAGAGCAGCAGGTACCAGGACGTCGTGCTCCATCCTGTGGATGCGGGTACCAAGCATCCCAACTTGGGTCATTTCTTATTTAGATATAAATATCTACTTTAGGTTTTTCCCCACCAGGCAGAAATGCCAGATTTGGGGGTTTTCTCCCCATTTCTCTTCCATTTTTTAGAGAAGAGAGGGAAAAAAGCAGCTGAGAGCAGCAGGTACCAGGACATTGTGCTCCATCCTGCGGCCGCGGGTACCAAGCATCCCAACTTGGGTCATTTCTTATTTAGATATAAATATCTACTTTAGATTTTTCCCCACCGAGCAGAAAAGCCAGATTTGGGGGGTTTCTCCCCGTTTCTCTTCCATTTTTTAGAGAAGAGAGTGAAAAAAGCAGCTGAGAGCAGCAGGTACCAGGACATCGTGCTCCATCCTGCAGCTGCGGGCACCGAGCATCCCAACTTGGGTCATTTCTTATTTAGATATAAATATAAATATCTACTTTAGATTTTTCCCCACCGAGCATATCCGCCAGATTTGGGGGTTTTCTCCCCATTTCTTTTCCATTTTTTAGAGAAGAGAGGGAAAAAGGCAGCTGAGAGCAGCAGGTACCAGGACATCGTGCTCCATCCTGCAGCTGCGGGCACCGAGCATCCCAACTTGGGTCATTTCTTATTTAGATATAAATATCTACTTTAGATTTTTCCCCACCGAGCATATCCGCCAGATTTGGGGGTTTTCTCCCCATTTCTTTTCCATTTTTTAGAGAAGAGAGGGAAAAAGGCAGCTGAGAGCAGCAGGTACCAGGACATCGTGCTCCATCCTGCAGCTGCGGGCACCGAGCATCCCAACTTGGGTCATTTCTTATTTAGATATAAATATAAATATCTACTTTAGGAAATAAAATAAAGCCCCGAGCGTGGGCGTCCCTTCGTGCTGACGGAGGAACCGAGACCTGGGAAGGTTTCAGAAGCCAATCAAGAAAAAAACCCATAAAACTCCCCCCAAAACGTGAAGGGAGGAAGCGAATCTGGCTCCCAGTCGCCGGTTCTGCCTTTTCCTCACCGCCCCCTCCCCCCGAGAGGGATTTGCTATTAATAACCCCC
>NW_015091579.1:250071-263791 GCF_001431845.1 Calidris pugnax | reverse complement strand
CTCCCGAGCTAGCTCAGCCGTGGGGGGGGGGGAAAAACATCTTTGGGGAAAAAAGAGGAAAAAAAACCCCAAACCCCACAACCAGGGGGGCGAGGAGTGTCGGGGGGGGGACACACAACCTCTACCCCTGGGCAAATTGTAGCAAAAAAACCTCATTTTTTTTGTTCTTCCTCCCCACAAGGTCCAACCCTCACAAGAGTCATTTCCTGCCTCCGTTGGGACGGGTCAAGAAATTCCGAGGAGCGGCGGCACCGGACGGGACCCAGGGATAAGATGACGAACTTTTTAATTGCAGCGCTCTTGGTTTTGCATTTTTTACCAGGTAAATACGTTTTTCCGGGTTTTTTGGGTTTGTTTTGGTTTTTTTCTTGCAATTTCATTCTGTCACGCTGCTAAAGGGCTGGGCTGCCGGGATGCTGCGCGGCGCTCGGAGAAGCTGGAAGCGGGGGGGGGTCCAGGAGGGTGAGAGGTTTTGGGGTGTTTTCTCGGGGATGGGGGGTTCAGGAGAAAAATAAAAATACAGAAAACCACGGTGAAATTAGTAAAAGTTAGAATAAAGTGTGTGCCTGGAGAAGGGAGTCTGATAATGGATGTTTTCTGTATCGCACTCAAAGTAATTTGAGTTCTATTATCCCAGTATCCAGCTGGGAGCTATTAAGAGAAACGGGGAAAAAATAACCCCAAAAACAGGATTTCCTGAAGTTTTCGGTGGGCGCTCGGGAGCCGGGGGGACACCGGTGCCGGGGAGAGTTGAGGGAGGAAGATGATGGTGCTGGTGGCGGGGACCTTGGAGCTAATTGGGGCTAATTGTGTGATGGGATAACGCAGCTGGGAACCAGGGGAGGGGACCTGGCAGCTGCCTGGGGCTCTGCCGGCCCCAACGAGCCTTCCTCCTCCTCCTCCTCTGCACCCAAATGAGCCTTCCTCCTCCTCTGCACCCAAACAAGCCTTCCTCCTCCTCTGCACCCAAATGAGCCTTCCTCCTCCTCCTCTGCACCCAAACGAGCCTTCCTCCTCCTCTGCACCCAAATGAGCCTTCCTCCTCCACTGAACGCAATGAGCGTTCCTCCTCCTCCTCCACTGAACTCAACAAGCCTTCCTCCTCCTCCTCCTCCACTGAACTCAACAAGCCTTCCTCCTCCTCTGCACCCAAATGAGCCTTCCTCCTCCTCCTCCTCTGCACCCAAACAAGCCTTCCTCCTCCTCTGCACCCAAATGAGCCTTCCTCCTTCTCCTCTGCACCCAAACGAGCCTTCCTCCTCCTCCTCCTCTGCACCCAATGAGCCTTCCTCCTCCATTGCACCCAATGAGCCTTCTTCCTCCTCCTCTGCTGAACTCAACGAGCCTTCCTCCTCCACTGAACCCAAATAAGCCTTCCTCCTCCTCCACTGCACACAACGAGCCTGAGCCTTCCTCCTCCTCTGCACCCAAATGAGCCTTCCTCCTTCTCCTCTGCACCCAACGAGCCTTCCTCTTCCTCCACTGAATCCAACGAGCCTTCCTCCTCCTCCTCTGCACCCAAAGAGCCTTCCTCCTCCACTGAACCCAAATGAGCCTTCCTCCTCCTCCTCCACTGAACTCAACAAGCCTTCCTCCTCCTCCTCCACTGAACTCAACAAGCCTTCCTCCTCCTCCTCCTCCACTGAACTCAATGAGCCTTCCTCCTCCTCTGCACCCAAATGAGCCTTCCTCCTCCACTGAACCCAAATGAGCCTTCCTCCTCCTCCTCCTCCTCCACTGAACTCAATGAACCTTCTTCCTCCTCCACCGCACCCAAACGAGCCTTCCTCCTCCTCCTCAACTGAATCCAACCAGCCTTCCTCCTCCTCCACTGCACCCAAATAAGCCAATAACCGGGACCCGGCAGCTGCCTGCCCCAACGAGCCTTCGTCCTCCTCTTCCACTCTCCCCAAAGAGTCTTCTTCCTCTTCCTCTGCACCTAAATGAGGCTTCCTCCTCCATTGAACCCACAGAAGCCTTCCTCCTCTTGCTCCAGTGAACCCAACAAGCCTTCCTCCTCCTCCACTACACCCAAAGAGCCTTCCTCCTCCTCCTCCACTGCACTGAAATGAGCCAATAACCGGGACCCAGCAGCTGCCTGCAGCTCTGTCAGCCCCAACGAGCCTTCCTCCTCCTCCACTGCACCCAAAGAACCTTCCTCCTCCTCCTCCACTGCACTGAAATGAGCCAATAACCGGGACCTGGCAGCTGCCTGCAGCTCTGTCAGCCCCAACGAGCCTTCCTCCTCCTCTTCCACTCTCCCCAAAGAGCCTTCTTCCTCTTCCTCTGCACCTAAATGAGGCTTCCTCCTCCATTGAACCCACAGAAGCCTTCCTCCTCTTGCTCCAGTGAACCCAACAAGCCTTCCTCCTCCTCCACTGCACCCAAAGAGCCTTCCTCCTCCTCCTCCACTGCACCCAAATGAGCCAATAACCGGGGCCTGGCAGCTGCCTGTGTCTCTGTCAGCCCCAATGAGCCTTCCTCCTCCTCCACTGCATCCAAAGAGCCTTCCTCCTCCTCCACCGCACCCAACGAGCCTTCCTCCTCCTCCACCACACTAGAGGAGCGAAGCCAAAGGCAAAACGTCCCGCGAGGGGTTAAAAGCAGCCGCAGAGAAGAGGTTGAGGGGGGGGGATTTCCAGCTGGAAGCTCTTTGTGGGACACAACTCTATTATTCTTAGCAGGGCTCCAGTGTAAATACAACAGCCCGACTCGGAATAACTTTCTCAGAAAGCTCCGTGCCCGGGATAACGAGCCCCAGGAGCAGGGGATTTTACGTCGTCGGGGGCCAAAAGGGACAGAATATTTTTGAAGGGGGAGCGTGGGAAGGTGTGGGGGTGGAAAGGAGGACACAGCACCCTGCAGCTCCCGATTTCGGGCCGAATTTCCCCAAAAGCTGGGGATGGGGGAGGTGTTTTCCAGGGCGACGGATGAGGCTACGCCCGCAGACCCCAGACTCCCACCCGGGGGATTCGATACCCACGTAAAAATCTTTAGGCTGGGTCACCGTTTTCAGACATTTTCTTAATGATGAGATTTTTTGGGGGTCTGGGCTCCACCAGCACCAAGAAATTCAGGGCTACAACAGGAAAAGGTGGGAAGTTTTAGAGAGGGAGGTCCGGCCATCCCCGGGCACAACTAACAGCATCATTAAAGTTATTATTGACATAACCTATAAAATTAATATAATTATCTTATTACACAACCATATATGGGTATTAAAATATTAACATTATAGTATTATCGTATATTATTCTACAAGTGTCTTATTCTATTATTATATGAGCATCTTATCATATTAGCACGCGACGGCTATAATATTAATATTCCCAATTAGTCTGCTTTATAAGGCCCCCCTCCAAAAAAAAGAAAACATGCTGAACTTTATATTTAGAAAAGGGAAACGAGTGACTTGATAAGGCTCTGACAAGGTCGTACAATTCAGAAATGTATTTATAGAGACTCGTCCCTAAGGAAATGAAAGCCTCCTCGCTGAGCCCTCAGCAATTTCCCAGCAGAAGGCAGAGGAGGAATAAAGCTGTGGCCAAGAGCACCTCAAAACACACAAAGCAGAGCCTGGAGATCCACCCCAAAATAAATTTGGGGTTTTGGGGTGCAGGAACGCGACCCAGGGAGGTGTAACCTCATTGCTCCCTGTGCCAGAACATTTGAACCCAAAATAAAGGGGAAAAAAACCCAGTTTGGAGGAGCCTGGGTCCGGTCTCCAACGCGGTACCCTTTGGTTGGTAATCCACCCCAAAATAAATTTGGGGTTTGGGGTGCAGGAATGCAACCCAGGGAGGTGTAACCTCATTGCTCCCTGCACCAGCACATCTGAACCCAAAATAAAGGGGAAAAAAACCCCAGTTTGGAGGAGCCCGGGTCCGGTCTCCAACGCGTTACCCTTTGGTTGGGAAGTCTCTGATTTAATCCACCCCAAAATAAATTTGGGGTTTTGGGGTGCAAGAATGCAACCCAGGGATGTGTAAGCTCATTGCTCCCTGCGCCAGAACATTTGAACCCAAAATAAAGGGGAAAAAAACCCCAGTTTGGAGGAGCCTGGGTCCGGTCTCCAACGCGTTACCCTTTGGTTGGGAAGTCTCTGATTTAATCCACCCCAAAATAAATTTGGGGTTTTGGGGTGCAGGAATGCAACCCAGGGAGGTGTAACCTCATTGTTCCCTGTGCCAGAACATCTGAACCCAAAATAAAGGGGAAAAAAACCCAGTTTGGAGGAGTCCAGGTCTGGTCTCCAACACGTTACCCTTTGGTTGGGAAGTCTCTGATTTAATTCCGAAGGGGATGGCGAATCCGTTCCTCCCACCAGGGAACAGATTTTTGCACAAAGGGCCCATAAATCCATGAAATTATTCTTGTGAAACCGTGTCCCCCTGACTCGACCCGAGTCTCTGCTTACGGGGCCGGAGGGTGAACTCCTTGTTTCTCCTTTGTTTTTAGGGAATGCTGAGACAGAAGATGAGGAGATATCCGAGTTTTTATACGACTACGCGTCTCGTTTCAGTAAGAAATTCTTTTCTTTTTTTTGGCTCATTTTATGCAAGTTGGACTCACGGGGGTTGGAAAGGTCTTCGCTCATATAAACCCATGCGAAGGCACCAAAAAACCATGGGATGGAGTCCTTTGCAATCCCAAATAACCCCTCCAGGGACCCTGAGCCCATCCCACCTCCCTGTGCCCCCACCAGCACGGACCTCAGCACCCTCAAACTTCAATTTAAGCTAAAATCTTAAACTTCTGTGGGTGGCAGAGGGAAACCAAGGGGCTGCCGGGGCCCGAGGTCCTCATGGCACCAGAGCTTTGGAGAAAGACCCATCAGAAAACGGACCCGAGGTCTGGGGAGATGCTTTTGGGGAGAATTAAGAGGGTTTGATGAATTGTGGCTGATTATGGCCCTCAGGCACGCAAGCACAGCAGCAGCAGTTTATTTAGCTGAATTATTGAGATTAATCATTATTGAGATTATCCAGAGGGGAAAAGATGGGCAATAATAATACCAGGGTATAAGGGTGGAACTCGCCCAAAAATGGGGTTAGGAGATCTCCATTGATCCCCTTTAGCATCAATGGAGGGAAACTGGTACCAGTATCTCCACTGGTTTTAAATGGAGCCTCTGGAGACCCCCTCAGATGAAAACATTCCTGTCTGAGCCACCTCAGGAACCTCTGAGACAAATCTGAGTGACCTGGAGGAAAGACACCCTCTGACACCCACTGGGTCTGGCCCCTATAAATTAAGGGACGCTCAGACAAGTAAAACATAAAACAAGATGAAAAAGAGTTAAAAAGCCATTTTTTTCAGGAGCTGTTCTGCCCCCAGTGGTTCTCGTTTCCATCCCAAACCGTATCTTCCTGAGCTCAAAAGGTGATTGGGATGGAGTAAGAGCAGAGATGCCCCCCGGCAGGTGCTCCTGGGCAGAAATTTGCTTTAATTTCTGATTTCTGCAGCATTAACAGAGTCCTGTGTGTCCCACCCCCGGGGACCCACACACAACCTCAGCCCCCAGCCCCGGCAGCCTCTAAGATCCAGTTTCCAACCCCTGGAATGAATGCTCAGTGTTATTTGGTTGTATTATTCTAACGGTTTGAGGGTAAAATGGTTCTATTAAATATTAATGAGGACAATACTTTCCTTCCAGGTGATTATTTATATGCCACTGTAGAATATTACTCCGAAAACACCACGTTGATACCCACCATATACACCTACGAGGTGAGTCCTGCTGTTTCTTCACATTCCCAAGAAAAAAAAAGAAATTCCTTGCCGGAACCACTGTTGAAAAAAAGAAAGAAATGGATTAAAAACGTTGATTTTTTAAACTGCTGAACAACTTAAATGAGTTTGGGCAAAGAGCGTCAGGCAGTAGCTGTGATTATTTGCCACGGATTTATTTTGCTGGGAGTTATTTGGTTAGAAAAACGGAAAATCCCAGTTTTCCGAACTGAAATACTATCAAACCTGTCCCAGTGAGGGGTCCCTCTGGGTACGAGTTAATCCCATGTGGGATTATTCCTTTCTGGGTTATTCCTTTTCCTCTACATCCACCCAAGCACCTTGGGGGCTCCAGGGAAGGGATTTTCCACCCTGGGTTTCCGTGACCCCCCCTTTGCTCAGGGAGGGACAGGGATGCTCTGGGGACACGGTGCCATTTCTCCCCCAGGGAAGGGAGAGGAAACTCCACCATTGGCTTTCAGTGCATCAAAACAAGTGATTTTTGACTGATTCCTTTTCCTTCTCTTGCCAGGAGTATCAGGAAGAGCTTCAGGAGTCGCTGGGATCCCCCCTCCGATGCCACCTCCCCCTCCTCATCCTCCTCAGCCTCCTGGGTTTCCTGCTATGACCCCCCCCTACCCGGCTCCTCCTCAGAAGGTACTAAAGCCCCCGTGGATTTAAGCCCCTCAAAGTGTGTCTTTGAGCCAGCAAAATTCAGTTCTTCCCAAAGCAGCACCAAGCAGTGCTTCGCAGCAACTTTAAATAACTAATTAAAAAATAATTCAGCTTTTTGGGCATCCAGCCTCAACGCTGGGGGCAACCGAAGAAGCTTTTATTCCTATTAATGACCTAAAAAAAGAGCATTTTAGGGTATTTTTCCATAGCAGCCAAGTGGGAGCTTCAAGGGTGACAACAGCCTTTGGGTACCCCCAGCCCGACCCGGGGCTCGCTCCCCGCTGCTCCAACCACCCCAAAATTCCCCTTTTTTCCAGAGGCTGGAGCTCAATGAGATCCCAGGTGCAGGAGAAACCCCCCCCCAGCCTGGTTTGAAACACAATAGGAGGACGTGGCAACCACTTCCTCACCTTTTCCCCTCCTTTCAGACGCACACACGTGTGGCTTTGATGAAGAAAAGAACCTCGTCACCGCCTCGGAAACGACATCCTCCTCTCCAAAAGCCCTTCCCCGTTGCTTTTAGGAGGGCTGGGACTTTACATCCCGAGGTTTTCCAGAGCTGGAAGGTGCCATCCCGAGCTGGAAAAGTCCTGCAAACACCCGAGGAGCTTTGTCACGACTGGGTTTCTTTCCTTATTTCCTATTATTCTCTTGTAAATACAAACTCCCGACAATAAAACAATCAGCGGCCGGGCTCCGGCGTGAAGCAGGATTGATGCCAGCCCCCCCCCCCCCCCAAATTGGGCTATTTTCCACCCCGTTTTTCCAGGAAAACCTGGGCGTTTTGAGGGACCAGATGCAGATCTGGCCA
This sequence comes from Calidris pugnax, assembly GCF_001431845.1. NCBI lineage: Eukaryota > Metazoa > Chordata > Aves > Charadriiformes > Scolopacidae > Calidris > Calidris pugnax. Next base: position 256,575 of record NW_015091579.1, on the reverse strand, counting down.
CCTTCCATCCTGCCAGGCCACCACGTGAAAAGGGGGGCTGGTTTGGGGACAAACCCCTCCACGCTGATGACCATGAGGGTTGCGGTGGCCGATGGTGTGGTTTCCTTCGCAGTCGCTTGGTCAATTATCAGTCCACGCATAAATTATCAGTAATTGCCAGCAGAACAGGAAAAACAAAAGCACGACACTCCTGCAGGCAACTTGGCCCATCAAAAGGACCTTTTTAAGCCCCTAACCCCCCCCCAAAAAGCCACTCTGACCCATACAGTCCAATACAGCTCCCCAGGAAGAACAAAGTGCCAAAAATGGCTTTTTTGGGGCAAGAAATCGGAGTTTATAAGGCTCCTCTTGGCCCAGCTGGGGGAAAAAATGCAGTCCTACCTTCTGTGTGTCAACAGGGGTTTTCTTTGGAGGAGTTATGGGGAAGGAGAGGGGCAGCAAACCTGCCCCAGGTGCTCCTGGGGCTCCTTCATGGTCTTGGAGCACCCACAAGCCAAAGGAGGTTGAGTCAACCCAACGGGCAGAGCTCGGGGTGGTCCCCGGGGTGGTCCCCAGGGTCTATTTATCCCTAGAAGATCACTGTGGATTAGATCAGCAAATGGGAAAAAAAACCTGAAACCAAACTCCCCCAAAAGTTATACCATACAAGCCTTCAGAAAAACGTTAGAATTGTGTGTTTAGTATGAAGATGGGCTTTATTTAAATAAAAATGAAAGGTCTTGACGGTTGAGCCAGTCTTTTAAAATTATATTTGGGGCTCCATGAAATTTCAACTAAAGAAAAAATGCCAGCAAGTATTTTTACTGCAGTAAGGGAAAAACATATAGAGAGTTGACAGGCTCAAAAATCACTGTATAGTGGAATTTCTAGAATTCACCGAGTCTGAAGCAGAAAACAGGAAAACCCACTGAAAACCAAAGAAGAAACTCTGAAACTAGCTGGTGGACAAAAAAAGCTGTTACATCATGTCTGCGCGGAGCTTTGAGCTCCCAAAAACCTCTGGCTGAAAATCCCCACCACCCAGAGCAGCTACGACCCAAACCCACCCATCTCCTCGACACCCACGGGGCAGCGGTGCCCCAACCCCAGCTTGAGGGGTTTATCCAGGTTTCCAACCTTAAAAAGTAGAATTATTTTATTTTCTTCGGCTCTGAAGCAGGGCCAGGAGCTGCTGAAGGGAGAGAAACCTCAATTTGCTGCCATCCAGTGCCACCTCCTGGCTCCTCTCTGCTATAAAAGTTGATAAAAACGCCGAGTTTTGCCTGGGAGAGCTCTGGAAAAATAATTTCCAATGGACAGTGAGGGGATTTTTCAACCCTGCAATGAAGAAAAAAAAAATTAAGGGGAAATAAAATACATGCACGAAGCTTATAACACGCTAAGATTATTAATAAAAAAAATAATAGTACTAAATAATTAGTGGCATCGATACTCAATGGTGTCCCTGGCACTGAAAATGACAAAAAGTGATTTTTCTTTCCAAAAAGTGAGACAAACCCAATCGCGTGGAGAAATTAAATCCGCGAAGATACATCCAATAAACCCAGTTTATGGTAAAAACTCAGCTTAGTTTTACAGCCCAGAAGAAAGGACCCAAAACCATATCCAGGTTACAGCGGTGTTTGAGAGGAGGTGTGTCCTGACCTAATTAGAGCTAACGATGTACAGCTGGAAACGACCTCCCTGCTTTCTCAAAGCTGGGAAAAAAATTCGTTTTTCACCAAATATTCACATATTTAATTTATAAATGCTCTTTTTTCTATTCTCACAACACTGAATACACCTTCCCACAATCCCAGTTTTTGGGTCGAGGACCCACAATTCTCGCACGTGGCGTTAAGAGTGAAAAAACTCACTTGTGAGTGAAAATCTTGAGGTTTGAAATTTTAATTAAGTTTTCTTTAGAAACACACACATTTCTTAGAGGAAAAATAAAATCTCACCCGGGCTCTTTTCCGATGGCAAAGCTTTTCTGAAGTCGTTGGGGTGAAGCCACCCTCATCCTGATGCTTCCACGAGTCAATTTTCCCAAATTTCCCTCTTTTTTTCCCCCCGGGGCTCTGCGATGGGGCTGTCCCAGTTCTCCCAGCAAAACTCCTCCCCCCCCGGGGGGGGAATAAGCTGCTTTTAACACACAAAGAGGATTTCCCTCCCGTTTCCAAACCCTCCCCCTGGTTATCGTGGGGGGCAAGGAGCAGGGGGGAGGTCTCTCCAGGTCTCCTGCTTTTTAGTGAATTCCTCCAGAAATAAAACAAGGATCCGGGTGACACATCCCAGGAAAACTGGGGCTTTAGGAGCCACTGGGCAAGTCTTGTGGCCACTGTTGGTGCAGCTCCAATTGCCATCACCCCGCGATGGGTTTTGGATGCATTTAACATGGTTCTGCCTCAAAAAGGGCATCCAACCCCCAAAACTTCACGGATTCAGAATAAAAAGGGAGGAAAAAAGGGGTTGAAGTGGCATTTGAGATCGTTTCTTGCTCCGGGTGTTGGGGATCCTCACTGTACTAAGGGGGGGAGTTAACAGTGGCCTGGTTTCACCCCCCAAAAATGCCATTTTTTGCACAAAAAAAATGCACACAACTAGGGAAGAGCAGCTGGAAGCCGCGGGGAAGGAGGTAACGGGTCCTGGGGGTTGTAACCCCTTTTTTAGAGCCTTGTAAAGAGGAATTTGTGGAGATTTGGACAAATCCTGGCGAGGGTTGGCACCGACCTCCTGTTTTTGTTATTTATAAGTTATTGTCTTCGCTATGTCCATCGATACCCACCTCCTGTCAGCCCCCAGAGCAGCATCACCGTGAAAAAGAACCATTTCCCTCAGCACCACGTGGAGCACCTGGATCTGAAATTAAAAAAAAAAAAGGCATTATTTTCCTTTTATTCCTTAATTCCCCCATTTATAGCACACCTCTCAGGCCACCCTTTCCCTACTGAGCACCCCAGGAAAAGGCTCCACGAGGGGGTTTCGCTGCAGGAACAGCCACACCAGAAAAAGGGATTCCAATATTAACCCCCCCCTCAGCTCCCCCAGTGAATTTTTATTTCCAAATGTATATTTTTAAGCACTTCAAATAAATTCCAATTTCAGACCAGGCCCTTCATACCCCAAGCCACCACGGTGAGTTCTCCCCTTCAGCTAAAAAACCCTTTATTTTTTCCTACATCACGGGGTGACTTTTTGTATCCTCTGTGTGTCCCGTCCCCCGAAAATAAAATACCTCCCAGACCAAATATAGCCCCAAATTGGCACCATTCAAGCTTTTCAACCCCATTTTTAACCCCTTCTCAGATAACCAGAGCAACGGGGCTGAACTCTCACTATTTGATCTTAAAACAGGAAATATTTTCTCCGCTCAGTTTACACAAAGCCAGACAGAGCAGAAGAGATTCCCATGTTGATTTGGGGGTTGGTGAGGGTTGGTTTGGTTTTTTTTTGTGTCTCAAAAGTTAAAAAGAATCAACATGTAAATATTTAGAATAACTCCTCTAGGAGGGACCAACACTTCCACCTCCTGCCTGGACTTGGCACGAAGGATGTCGGTGGCTTCTGGGCATGATTCAGCTGGAGATCAGCATCTTCCAGGACCGAAGCTTTAAATATAGAAATATTATTTTATTTTAAATAACCAACCAAGCTTTCCACGCTTCCAGATGTATAGAAACCAGATTTATCTACCAAGAGGTGCCTCAAAATTAAAGATTTGGCTACTACATAGCTGTTTGCTGAAGCGTCTGCCTTCCCCTGTATGTTTGTAAAGCTGTTTTGGGGGATTTTAAGACAAAATAATGCAAATTAACAGTTTTTCTCAGTCATGGGGGGGTGACAGGAAGCCTGGACCAAGGTTTGCCCAAACCTGGCACGACCCAGGGGGTTTCACTTGCAGTTTTGCTTTGGCATCACGTTGTCCCCGAACCATTTCCCTTTTCCAGGAGGTTTTACATCCTTTATTTGTGGCTTTTTTTTTTGGGGGGGGGGACAATTTTATCACTTCAGCACAATTGGGCGTGCAAAAACCCACCTGCAAAAATTTGGTCATGCTTCCCCTTTCAATGGGATGTTTAAAAACGGGGGGTACACTCTCACTGTGACCCCCCCCATGCAGCCAGGCAATGGTGTGTGTCCCCCCCCATCCTCCGTGGGGGGAATCTGGGGGTGCAAACTCCCCCCAACACCCCGTGGGAGGAAGCAGGGGGTACAAGCCCCCCCCCAGCGCAACGTAAATATTTAGAATAACTCCTCTAGGAGGGACCAACACTTCCACCTCCTGCCTGGACTTGGCACGAAGGATGTCGGTGGCTTCTGGGCATGATTCAGCTGGAGATCAGCATCTTCCAGGACCGAAGCTTTAAATATAGAAATATTATTTTATTTTAAATAACCAACCAAGCTTTCCACGCTTCCAGATGTATAGAAACCAGATTTATCTACCAAGAGGTGCCTCAAAATTAAAGATTTGGCTACTACATAGCTGTTTGCTGAAGCGTCTGCCTTCCCCTGTATGTTTGTAAAGCTGTTTTGGGGGATTTTAAGACAAAATAATGCAAATTAACAGTTTTTCTCAGTCATGGGGGGGTGACAGGAAGCCTGGACCAAGGTTTGCCCAAACCTGGCACGACCCAGGGGGTTTCACTTGCAGTTTTGCTTTGGCATCACGTTGTCCCCGAACCATTTCCCTTTTCCAGGAGGTTTTACATCCTTTATTTGTGGCTTTTTTTTTTGGGGGGGGGGACAATTTTATCACTTCAGCACAATTGGGCGTGCAAAAACCCACCTGCAAAAATTTGGTCATGCTTCCCCTTTCAATGGGATGTTTAAAAACGGGGGGTACACTCTCACTGTGACCCCCCCCATGCAGCCAGGCAATGGTGTGTGTCCCCCCCCATCCTCCGTGGGGGGAATCTGGGGGTGCAAACTCCCCCCAACACCCCGTGGGAGGAAGCAGGGGGTACAAGCCCCCCCCCAGCGCAACTGGGCATCCAAACCCACACCTGCAGCCCCCCCAACCCTGTTGGGGGGGGACAGGGAGCCCAAATCTCCATCTGCAGCCCCCCATGGGAGGAAACAGGGGGTGCAAACCCCCATGAGGAGCCCACCCCAGGGCAACTGGGCACCCAAACCCACACCTGCAGCCCCCCCAACCCCGGGGGGGGATGACAAGGAGCGCAAACCCCCACCTGCAGCCCCCCATGGGAGGAAACAGGGGGTGCAAACCCCCCCCAGCAGCCCACCCCAGGGCAACTGGGCACCCAAACCCACACCTGCAGCCCCCCATGGTGGGAAAGAGGGGGTGCAAACCCCCCTGAGGAGCCCACCCCAGTGCAATTGGGCACCCAAACCCACACCTGCAGCCCCCCATGGGAGGAAACAGAGGGTGCAAACCCCCCCAGCAGCCCACCCCAGTGCAACTGGGCACTAGGAGGGACCAACACTTCCACCTCCTGCCTGGACTTGGCACGAAGGATGTCGGTGGCTTCTGGGCATGATTCAGCTGGAGATCAGCATCTTCCAGGACCGAAGCTTTAAATATAGAAATATTATTTTATTTTAAATAACCAACCAAGCTTTCCACGCTTCCAGATGTATAGAAACCAGATTTATCTACCTAGAGGTGCCACAAAATTAAAGATTTAGCTACTACATAGCTGTTTGATGAAGCGTCTCCCTTCCCCTATATGTTTGTAAAGCTGTTTTGGGGGATTTTAAGACAAAATAATGCAAATTAACAGTTTTTCTCAGTCATGGGGGGGTGACAGGAAGCCTGGACTGAGGTTTGCCCAAACCTGGCATGACCCAGGGGGTTTCACTTGCAGTTTTGCTTTGGCATCACGTTGTCCCCGAACCATTTCCCTTTTCCAGGAGGTTTTACATCCTTTATTTGTGGCTTTTTTTTTTGGGGGGGGGGACAATTTTATCACTTCAGCACAATTGGGCGTGCAAAAACCCACCTGCAAAAATTTGGTCATGCTTCCCCTTTCAATGGGATGTTTAAAAACGGGGGGTACACTCTCACTGTGACCCCCCCCATGCAGCCAGGCAATGGTGTGTGTCCCCCCCCATCCTCCGTGGGGGGAATCTGGGGGTGCAAACTCCCCCCAACACCCCATGGGAGGAAACAGGGGGTGCAAACACCCCCCCAGCAGCCCACCCCAATGCAATTGGGCATCCAAACCCACACCTGCAGCCCCCCCAACCCTGTTGGGGGGGGACAGGGAGCCCAAATCTCCATCTGCAGCCCCCCATGGGAGGAAACAGGGGGTGCAAACCCCCATGAGGAGCCCACCCCAGGGCAACTGGGCACCCAAACCCACACCTGCAGCCCCCCCAACCCCGGGGGGGGATGACAAGGAGCGCAAACCCCCACCTGCAGCCCCCCATGGGAGGAAACAGGGGGTGCAAACCCCCCCCAGCAGCCCACCCCCGTGCAATGGGGCGTGCAAACCCTCACCAGCAGTCTCCTACCCCACTGTGGGAGGAAGCAGGGGGTGCAAACCCCCCCCCACCCCC